>NC_081564.1:37053847-37058837 GCF_022355385.1 Mustela nigripes | reverse complement strand
TGAGCTGAACACATCTGGGCACATAAGTCAGTCACTGCAGGTCCTCATGGAGGAGAGGTCTGGGAAGAGGCCAAATGCAGCACCAATTAGCCTTCCAGAATTATTGACCTGGCATTGGCACTAATTATCTTTAAGACGGGGAAGCACGCATCATCGCATTTATTTGTGGTGAACTGCCACCGAGGCTCCCCTTTGCCACCGCGGAGGGGATAGAGCTGGGCTGCCTGCCCATTGCTAGTCATGGCTCCTCCTCAGGGAGCCCAGAGTCGGCTAGTCTGTTCCCAAAAGACTGGCATGGTGGTGTTTGCTACTGCTGTTTGTTTTATAATCTGAAACATGAAATTTGCTCATTTCTAGGTTGTAAAGCAAAGTAGGAATTTTGGTTCAGATCCCCTGAGGAATGAAGGCGGAAAAAAGGAAATGGGAGAGAGGTGAGTCTCACCCACTGAAAACAAACATCATCTTGCAAACCCAAGCTCAGGACATGTTCCCGAAGCCGAGAGCGACTGACCAGGCAGCGCCCTTGGAATCATTAAAATCTGTGGCTTGTTATACTTCTTGGTGAAGAGAATTCACCCAGGGACTTGGGCATCTTGGGAAGTTTTATCCTGGCTTTCAGGCCAACTGAATAATTTAGTGGAGTCCTGAAATGGTAAGTTACTGATGCTCTTGCAGCAAATTCAACAAAGCTGCAAATATTCCTTGAGTACCTGCTGTGGGCCAGACCAGGCGCTGTGACTACAAGGACAGAAGGCCTAGTGTCCCAAACCCCCGGTGACCAGTACAGGAATGCAGCAATGCTTGCTGGGCCGAGCCCACCAGTCCCAGAGAGCTAGTCTTGTAGAGCCTTGTCCCCATACGAGGATTTCAGGGCATCACCCAACGCTGGCTCCCAGGCTCCAGCAGGGGATGGAGCCAGACCATTTTACAGACGTGAATAAAAATAAACACTGAATACCATGTGGGGCACCAGGACCCTTGGCACCACTGATCACAGTGTAAATTTATACAAGCTTTTTCAAATACATGGCAGTTTAGTAGTATTTAATGGAATTAAGTATGCACAGACTTATGACCAAGTCATCTGACATATCCCAGAACAATCCTTGCTGATTTCGTCAGTGAAGTCTATGTTGGATTTTGTTTTGGTATTGTGTGGGAAGGGGGAGTGGATGATTACATTGTGTGCACCATCAGGGCCGTGGACAGGTGACAGGTGATGGACCGCTGCTATGGAATACTTTGAAGCTTGGAGAAGAAACAAACGGAACGTGCCTAGAGCCATGTGCAGAGAATGGGGCCGGAAGAAAATAATTCTAAGACCACTTAGGAGGCAGAACGGGAATTAGAGGACAATACCAACCGTGTAAATTAAAAGCACGCTCTCACCAAAGCATCTTACCTGGGCACATGCCTATTGAGGATCGATATATTTGGAAGTCAGGATGAAGGGGAAAAAAAATAAACAAGTACCTGCATGAACCAATGTTGATCATAACCAGGAATGTTATAATGCCCAAGGGGGGAGATTAAGTCGAACTTTTATGCCCAGATGTGCTGTGGGAAGGAAGCAAAATTTGAAGATGTGCCCCATCTTCAGCACGTTTCAATTAAACTTCTGTGGAGGTGTCCTTCAAGGGCAATTGTTGATACTGTCCTACTGAACTCTGTGGTGACCCTCCCTGGATAAAGAATCCAGGGTAGGCTGGATTATATAGATCTCAGGGGTTCCAGACAATCAATGCCATGTGTCCATCACAGCTTGGCTGGGGGCTGTGCTCCACACGAGGAACTCTGGGACCCAGCTCCAGAAGAGTCTTGGTACTAGTCTCTGTGGCAGAAGGAAGGAAACCTCAGGGGAACTGCACACTGGTTCTCACGGCCTCCAACCAAAAGCCACCCTTAGCATTTCCACTCATATTCCACAGGCCTGAGCAAGTCGTATGGCTAAGCCCAATTGGAGAATGACTGGAATGATGGCACCCTAGAATATTTGGTGGGCGCAATAATGTCTTCCCTTCCCTTCTTCAGATAATACTCCCCTCAGATGTCTCCCAGTTTGCTCTTTTGAGCTCTGAGACCTTGAACCAGTTACTTAGCCACTCTTCATGCCTCAAGTTTCTTTTCTATAGAAAGGGATTCGATCCCAGGATCTTTCTGTGAGCACAGCTAATGATAGTTCCAGGTAAATAACTGTTGTGCTTGGTTTCAGCTAAGGGGGTGCAGTGCGTGTCATTAACAATGGGTTTGGCACCTGGAAAGCCCTCAGCACATTGTAGTCACCACTGTTATGCTGATTAGCACTACTCTCACTGCCTCTTCCTACCCCTCCCTCAGATCCATCTTCCACACTGGTTCTGCCTTCACCTTCCTAAACATGGCTCTGCTCATGTCGCCACAGAGACCCAAAGCATGCATTTGCTCCCCATTGGTGTAGTCTTTGCCTCGGCTCCTCGACATTCATGTTTTGGGTGCCACATTTCCATCTGTCCAACCTTGCTTGCAAGCTCACGGACCTACCAAAACCAGGCTTCAACCTTACTCTACAAACTGAGTGCCCACGACTCTTTTCCATCCAGACTAAAGTGTAAGCAAACACAATTTACTCGATCCTCATTCATTCTGTGCATTTTTCAAGGAGTTTCAAGGAACAAGAGCACCTTTCTCCACACCTCCGTTCATTCATTTAACGAGTGCTTGGTCTACCGCAGACATTACTCTAGGTGTTGAAGATACAGAAATGAAGACGGGGAACGTATGCTCCTCATGGAGCCCACAGGAAATGTGCAATATGATAACGAAGATTGTTCTCATTAGTGATGTGTGCCATCAAGACCACTTCATACGGTGGTAGGATAGTGTCTGAGCAGGTTGGCTAGGTTAGTCAGGGCAGGTTGACTGATCAAGTGACAAGGAGAAGAAGCATTAATATCTGGGAGAAGATGGGGACAAATCTCATGTCAAGGAATGAAAGGGAAGGCTTGGAGGGAGTCCAACCCAGTGGACCAGGAGAAAGTGAGGAGAGAGACCGCAACAGAAAAGAACATGGGGACAGGTCATTCACAAGAATGTAGGACAATGAAAAGCCTTTTGAAAGTTTAATGCTTTTGGCCTTCCATGCAAGGCACGTGTCTTTAATATCTGTATAACCAGATTTAATTACTAACCAGGTCCAGTTCAAAAGCACTTCTCCACACGACCTTCCCTGATCTCCAGCTCTCCTTTCCCCTGTCTCCCGTTAAAAGGAGTTTGTTTCCGTGTCTTTAAACGCACAGGGTCATTTTCCCACGCCTAGGATTTGCATCCTTCTGTCTGGAGAAACACCTGCCCAGAGGCTCTGTGATCTCAATTCCACAAAAAGCAACATGTGAACCGTTAAAAGATACAGAGGCATTAGGCATATCTTCGGTCATCGTAGTAAAAGCAGCAATGATATCTACTTATAACTTTACTCCGAAGTCATAGAGAACCAGCTTCGGGAAGTCACACAAAAGTATTCCTAGGAAACGGAACAAGTCATTCAACATCTTTGGTACCAAATGATGGAACAAGAAAATTACTTGGTCTGGATAATTCTTTTCAAGAATGCTTTTGCCAGACACCTTGTCATATTCCCCACAAGCCATTACCCAGTCATAGATTTCTGAATATTCAGCTGAGCAATAAATAAAACCCAGCTAAGAAAATAGCAGCGATAGGGTTTTCAGTTGCTTTTTCTGATGACTTTCCTTTGTGGCTGTATGAGACACCTCAGGGTCTCTTCCAAACACAAAGGAAATAAAACAAAGAGAACCCAGGAAAATTGAGTCATCCTGGTTATTGCCAGGCCTGACTCTAAAAGATCACCTCATTGTTCTTATGTAGTTTGCTAGCTTTCTAGTCTCAGTTAACGACCATACAAAGCTTCAGAGTCTGTGGCTCTGTTTCTCTGGTCGCATCGTACCTGGGACTGGGCTCCCGGGCTCAGGAATATAGTTGTTATTACTTATCTATATTCACTGAACATCAGCTGTGTGCTTAGATGCCGCTGGGACACCAGAGTTAGCTACGGTCACTCTCCAGGCCATTCAGCCTCTGAAGGTAACAGGATAAAAAAACCGAAGGAGCCTATTTCAGGGAGGCAAGGATGACACTGTGACATGGGCTTGGTGTGGGGGGAGGCACCCTGTGCCAAGCTGGCTCTGATATTTGTGGATCTTATGATAGTTCCAGGTAAATAACTGTTGTGCTTGGTTTCAGAGGGAGGTGAGAAGCAGTGGGTTGAAGGGAGGAGAGGGTGGGTGGCTTGTGAATCGTGGAGGACAGATTCTCTTAGGGAGCAGAGGGAATGTTCTCTAGCCTTACTGGGAAATGAGCCTTGACTCTAGGAATTTTTTTTTTTAATTAACATCTTAATTTTGTTTTTTTATTTTTATTATTTTTTTAAGATTTTATTTATTTATTTGACAGAGAGAGGTCACAAGTAGGTAGAGAGGCAGGCAGAGAGAGAGAGGGAGAAGCAGGCTCCCTGCTGAGCAGGGAGTCCGATGCGGGGCTCGATCCCAGGACCCTGAGATCAGGACCTGAGCCGAAGGCAGAGGCTTTAACCCACTGAGCCACCCAGGTGCCCCATAATTTTATTTTATTTTATTTTTTTCAGTGTTCCAAAATTTATTGTTTATGCACCACATCCAGTGCTCCATGCAATACGTGCCCTCCTTAATACCCACAACTAGGCTCACCCATCCCCCCCACCTCTAACTCCCTCCAATACCCTCAGTTTGTTTCTCAGAGTCCACAGTCTCTCGTGCTTTGTCTTGCCCTCCAATTTACTCCAACCCACTTCTCTCCATCTCCTAATGTCCTCCATGTTATTCCTTATGCTCCACAAGTAAGTGAAACCATACAATAATTGACTCTCTCTGCTTGACTTATTTCACTCAGCATAATCTCTTCCAGTCCCGTCCATGTTGATACAAAAGTTGGGTATTCATCCTTTCTGATGGAGGGA
>NC_081564.1:36887131-37053747 GCF_022355385.1 Mustela nigripes | reverse complement strand
TTTCCATCTCCTAATGTCCTCCATGTTATTCCTTATGCTCCACAAGTAAGTGAAACCATACAATAATTGACTCTCTCTGCTTGACTTATTTCACTCAGCATAATCTCTTCCAGTCCCGTCCATGTTGATACAAAAGTTGGGTATTCATCCTTTCTGATGGAGGCATAATATTCCATTGTATATGTGGACCATATCTTCTTTATCCATTCGTCTGTTGAAGAGAATTTTGGCTTTTTATACAGTTGGGTGACTGCGGCCATTGCTGCTATGAACATTGGGGTATATGTGGTCCTTCTTTTCACTGCATCTGTATCTTTGGGTCTACGAATTTTGTTGTATTGTGTCTTGAGAGTGTGCTTGAAGTGAATGAATGAATGAGGGAACACAAGGGGAAGGATAGGAAGAATAAGTGCAGACCCTTCAACAGCACACAGAATAAGGGGTGGGAACGAGAAGAGGGGCTCTCGAAATGGAGGTTAGAGTTTGAAGAGATATAAGATAATAGCAAAAAGTCTGAGAAGTTTTGTTTTTGAGAAACTTTGTTTTTAATGAATGACAATTTTCAGATAATTCACAGATTTTAAGTGTACAAGTTCAGTGAGTTTTGACAAAGGCTTACATGCATGGAAGTCACATTCCTATCAAGATCTAGAACATTTCCCCCACCCCAGAAAACTGCCTTGTGTCCCTGACTGGTTAATCCCTATTCTCAGCTCCTTTCCCTACCTCAGAGCACACCACTGTCCTGGTTTCTGTCTCTGTAACTCCCTTTTGCCTGTTCTTGAACTTCGCATAAATGTAATCACCTGGAATGTGTGATGTCTTTGGGGCATTTGGGTGGCTCAGTGGGTTAAGCATCAACTTTTGACTCAAGTAATGATCCCAGGGTTCTGGCATCTACCTCACATCGGTCTTCCTGCTCAGCAGAGAGGCTGCCTCTCCCCTGCCTCCTACCCCCCTGCTTGCACTCTCTCTCTCTCTCTGACAAATAAATAAACACAATTTTTTTTAAAATAAAAAGAAAATTTGACATCTTTGACAATTTTCTTCTTTCCCACGGCAGGTTTTTGAGTGCAAGTATGTTGTTATTTGGATTTTTTCCTTTTTCGTCTGAATAGCATCCCATTGTACTGCTCTATGGCACTTTAAAAATGTATTCTACTTCTCATGGTCACTTTTTTATCCCCCCAATTTCAGCTTCTATTAAGAAAGACACTGTGAGCATTTTTATACAAGTCTCTCTGTTTCTTTTCTTTATTATTATTATTATTATTATTATTATTATTATTTGGTATACGATCTTATTTCTCTTGGGCAATACCTAGAAGCAACATTGCTGGGTATAATACAGTTATATTTTCAGTGTCATAAGAAACTGCCGAAGAGTGTTCCAAACTGGTCATACCATTTTATACCTAAGCCAGCAAAGTGTGAGAGTTATGGCCATTCTGTGTCTCACCAAATCTGGTATTGTCTGTCTTCCCAATTTTCATTCCCCTGGTAAGGATGCAGTTGAATACTTTTTCATGTGCTTGTTGGCCATTTCTCTGCCTAACTGATTTTTTTTTTTTGCCATTTTTATTGATGTTTTCCCCTCCTATTATTAAGCTGTTATGAGTTCTTTATGTATTTTGCATACAAGTCCTTTGTCAAATATTTCTAAGAGGAGTATTTTCTTGGTCATGTATGGCCTGCCAATTAATTTTCTTCATGATTCTTTCCTGTTGAGTAGAAGGTTTGCATTTTGATCAAGTCTGATTTATCACTTTTTTCTTCTTCTATAATTTGTATTTTTCAGGTCCTCTCTAAGGAATCTTTGCTTGCTTCAAGGCCACAAAGACTCCTATGTTTCCTTCTCTAGTTTTGGAGATTTGGCTTTTATGTCTAGGTCTTAATTGATTTGGGGCATAAAAGGTATAATCGTGGGGCAGCTGGGTGTGGCTCTGTTGGTTAAGCAGCTGACTCTTGGTTTTGGTTCGGGTCATGATCTTGAGGTCATGGGATGGAGCTCCATGAAGGCTCTGCGATCTGTGGGGAGTCTGCTTGAGGGTTCTTTCTCTCCCTCTCCTTCTGCCCCTCCCACCCCCACTTATACACAAGCTTTCTCTCTCTCTCAAATAAATAAATCAATCTTTAAAAAAAGTTACAATCATAAAATAGGAGTTAAGGTTTCTTTTTTTCCCAGATTGATTTCCAGTTATTCTGACATCCCTGTGGGAAGACTTTCTCCATTGCACAATTTCTGTGGAGCCTCATAAGGTCAGTATTTGATGAGGAAAAAGTCACTGGTGACCTCAAAGGGGAAAAAAAATGGCGAGTCTGGCGAGGTGCCAAGAAAAGGGGAAGGAAGGACCTTAACAAGACAGGAGAGGATCTTAAAATAGAAGCCCGATTATAGAGGCTAAATCAGGAAGCAAATACAACAGAGAGTAGGTATAGATCATGTATCTAAGGAGCTTGGCTATGAAGAGTAAGAAAGGGATAGTAATTTCAACAACCTTGTCCAGCTCAAGAGATCAGAAGAATATTTATTAGCAGGCAAAGGGCTAGAGAAACAATCATGTTAAGTTGGAAACATAAAGGCTTTGGGGTGGAGAATGGCTCAAATGATCTTCCTTTTATGGAGACTTCACCACTCCCAGAGAGAAGGTTCTCTGGCATTACAGTGAACCCAGAGAGACTTGCTGGGAAATAAGCATTTACTGTGCAAATATCTATTCCCTATGAAAGACCTCACTGATAAAATTGCTATAGAAGTAATGCAGTGAGTTAAAATTCAGTCTGCCAGACAGGCTGAGAGCAGACCACCCAGGAGGAAAGGCTGTGTCCCTGCCTTTGTGAAGAGGATCTTCACATTCCCCTTGGGCTAGAGGAGTGGTTGAATGACTCAGTGCCCTCAACCATTTCACGTTATGGGCAGGAGACAGACTAAAAGTCAGCTATCACCACTTGCTTTTCTACATGAAAGTTTCTCCTAACCATCTAAATGGATGAGGAGGACAATGCAGCTATTTTGCTTCATATGCTATAGACTTGAGCTGCAATCCCAATCCCAAAAGGGAGAGTTTAAGGGCCTTTTACAATTTATTTCCCAGAGGAATGACTAGTAAGATGGAAAGGAAAGAATAACAACATTTACTAATTATTAACTGTATGCCAGGCAGGACTGTTAGATACTGTTACATAGGTCACGCACTATGCAACTGCATTACACCAGAAGACACCATTCCCATCCTGCCTTGGCATTATGAAATGTGGTGGCCTTCATAGCAAATGTTGCTCTGTGTTTTTTGCAAAAGCAAGTTTAATGAGTCTTCGTAACCACCCTATGAGATTGGCATCATTATGTCCATTCTGTAGATGAGAAAATCGAGGCTTAGAGAGGTAAAGCCACTCGCCCAATGTCATTCAGCTAGTAAGCAGCAGAGACATAATTTGTAGATCTATTGGTTCCAAAATGCTGCATTTCAGTGGACCTAAAATATTGGACTGGTAGGCTCCTCTTTAGAAGGCAAGTAAGTAGCCTATTTGAAATGAAACCAGCAGCCTTCTGGAAAAATATGAAATGAGAAAGGCCATTGGAGTGAAAGACAAAGGGAATAGAGGAATAAGAACTGCCAGGGTGGCCAGAGGGAGAGAGAAATTCTAGGTTGGCAGAAGCTGGAGGAGCAGATGGCCCAGCAAGCCAAGCACACCTCACCCCATGTGGCAGAGAAAAGAGCCAACTACAGAACACCAACACTGGCCCAGTCATAAGTGGCTTGGGAAAACCCCAGATGGGTTGATCCACTGGTTCTGGTTAAGGGCTAAAGGGGGCCCTCCCATTGCCCAGTAACCAAAGCAGAAATACTGTGCTTGCTGGGATCCTACTGCATTGTTGCTGGAAGGCAGTCCAACTCAGGCAAAAATACATGTTTACAGTTGAGGTTACACGCTGATTCCCACATTTACCAGGCATGAGACTTTAGGCAAGTTACCGATCTATCTCTATTCTGTATAATGGGATCATAGTACCAACTGGAAAAATTGTTCTGATGATTAAATGAGATAATGTAACCTGTGTCAGCATTTTTACATCAGCTAGTCTGTGGCTCGGGACCTATATGATGTGACATGATCACAGTGATAACAGTCTACTTATCAAAACTTTGAAGCTCCTAGCTCAGAGGCCACTGTATTGGCCTGTGTCATCCTTCAGATCTGGCACTGGGCAAGAGGTAGGAAGTTAGCTGTTGCTGTTCTCCCCTACAAACTCTTTTTTTTTTTTTTTAAGATTTTATTTATTTATTTATTTGAGAGAGAGAGAGAGAGAGCATGAAAGGGAAGATGGTCAGAAGAAGCAGCAGACTCCCTGCTGAGCTGGGAGTCGAGCCCAGGACTTGGAACACTTAATCAACTGAGCCACCCAGGTGCCCCTACACTGCAAACACTTTATGCTCCTTTTAATTTTTTTCTTTATTTGTCCCCACTCTATCTCTCTTTCCAGGACACTGGGCTCATCCGAACAGTATTCCACAGGGGCCTCTTAATGGGATGTGGGGCTGTGTCGTCTGATCTCTTAGTCTGAGCAATTCCAACTGTGACCTCCTGGAAGGGAGGAGCTGGGGCTTGTTCATTTTTGCAACTTCAGAATTGGAACCTCAAAGCCCCTCCATAAATGTTGAGTCGACGCCTGGCCAGTCAGGGCACACACTTGTCTGGCGCCTGCACTTTGGATCAGGAATGGACCTGGAGCGGGTCAGTTTCCATGGGGGCTGGTGAGTTTCCACGGACATGGCTGAAGAGGCGCTGCTGGCCAGGGGACCATGGTGGGGTTGGAGGCTTGGATGTAGCCATGGGCTTCAGAACCACATTTGGACTGCAAGCTTTCCCTGGTGGGTGCTTTTTGCATACTTCAAAACCATCAACTGGATAAGCAGATGCCTGGCGCTAGCAGGCTGTCTGTTTTCAGGGGCCAGCCATGACCGGGGGCACCTGAAACACCCATTCCCCATCACACACGAGTTTCTCTGTCGGGCACAGAAATAAACCTTTCCTTTTCCCGGGCAGTAAAAGAAAAGAGCTTTTGAAAAGCGATGGCAAAAACAAATTAAACAGTGCTGGCCTACGGAGTACCCTCTCTTTCTCTCCCCTATCTCCTGGTAAAACACAATGAGACTGGCTCTGCTTGTTATTCCATCTGAATTAGTCTCTGGTCGGTGCCAAGGTGACTAGTTACACGCTTGAGGGAGGAGGTCAGACCCACAAGGTTAAACAGTAAAACTTTGAGGATATCTTCCAATTAGGAAAGAGGTAGGGAATGAAGAATGCTTTTGGATTTCCAGTAAATGTAATGCTAAAATATTCAGCCATTTGTACATTGCCATGTTATCAATTCAATTAACCTTGCTCCATGCTCTCAGCTGCGTTCAGTGATACTGATGTGCTACAAATCAATATAAAACATCCCACCGCTGATTAAGATCCTAGGTAGCAGAGGAAATCCAGCTTTTGAGTTTCGGAGTTTTGGAAATCAGTGAAATTCAACTTTCCAGTAATGAAGGCAGTGATCGCCTATGATTTGGTTGCAGACAAATATGATTTTCATTTTACCAGCGACATAAATTTGTCAAAATCATCAGCATGTGGGACTCTTGTTCCGATTAGTGGTGATAATGGGAAACGAGTTCTAATATTCTGCCATTGAAACGACCTGTTAGTAATGAAATAAAATTGGTACACTGAAATGTTTTCTTAAGGAAAGGTTATTTTTTGAATAATGTCCACTGAATTTTATTATTTTTTTCACTTGCTTTATAAATAGAGAAACAGATGTTTCTCTTACAGCAACTCTGATTTCTGAAAATTACCTTTGTTGCTTAAGGTAAGAAGTATAAAGGGCAAGCCAAGTCTATCATTAGGCCCACATTTGCTGTGTTCAAGCATTTGTGGAAGTTGATTTTGTAAGTATTTTATTGTCAAAATAAGACATATGGGTAGGAAATTGCCAAGATATCCTGGTATTAGGTTTTTGTTTTATTTCCACTTGTTTTATCTATTCATGTATTTGTCTCACTGTATATGTAACAGGGACATTTCTCACAATTCACTGCATTGGTAACTCTTCCACAACAAAATAGGACTGTGGCTGAAATTATTATTAATATGTCCACTCTCAAGGTTTCACATGTAAAACTCATTGAAATTTTGGCAAGATAGGACAGCATCCAGAAGAAATTCAATTTGGTATTTCTGTTTCAATTAAATGTGATTTCAGCAGGTTATCAGCAATCCTCAACCAAAACCAAACTGGAAACTTTCAAAAATATTTCCTAAAGTCTCTGGAATTTAAATCTTTGAAGGGAATAGGAAGCAGTTCCCACTGATGTTTTCCAAAGTCATTGGAAAATAAAGAAAAAACCTATTATATTTGTGTTACTTATTACAGGCTTAGGCAGGAAATGGCAGCATTCAACCTTTTCTCTATAAAACAGTATCCTATAACTTTTAAACCTGACTATGGCTACTTACAGAAAATGAGATATTTTCCTGACATGGTTTATAATTTAAGTGTATGTTAGAGTCAAAATGATTTGAGGTTCTGAGATAAATCATTGCAGCTCTGGCTTAGAAATGAAAAGAATTTATTGAATTAGGTGGGTACCTTGTGCTCGTGAGTCTGGTTTTGAACAACAGAAATGTCAGAGAGCCTCTATGGTGGGAGAGTGGGCCCAAGGAAGGAAGCACTTTTCTCCATGAGCAGTCAGTGATGAAGATCTAGAGGAGGCCCAGGACAGGAAGCAAGAGTGGGTCAGACCAAGGTTGTACAATATAGTGATGATGTTTCCTGGTGTGGTGACTCGTGGCATCAGAGGCTCTCCAAGCCAGAGCCTTGTGTGGAATGGCGTCTGATGGCTCTATGCCCCTTACCCATGGTCACGCTCTGCTTTCCATTCATCTGGGAGACCCTAGAGGCCAAGAGCCTTAACTGGGAACGCCTGACACATTACAATATTCTAGAGTAAATATGAGAACTTCGTTAGGCATTGTAAGGAGTAAAAAAAAGAGGATTTCTGACCTATAGGAGCTTACGGCTGAGTCAGAGAAAGAACACAACCTAAGAGGATCAGTAGCACAGGGTATAATGTGGTAAATCCCCCAGTGATAAAGACCTCCATGACAACCAGAATTGAGAAGGAGAATGGGGAGAGGGAGGAGGGGAAGGAACAAGCAGATGTTGCCCAATATGACATAAAACATTTGTTACCTGCAACAAGATGACAGAGTCCAGGTGTGGGAATTAGCTGCTTTAAACAATAGACAGGGGCTTCCCTAGGGTGGAGACTAAGCCTTTTTTTTTTCAATCCTTATGTCTATATTCAGCCTGTAATATGATACCTGACACAAAGCATCCCTGTGAAAATCTGTAACTGTAGAATGAACGCATGGGTGCGTATGGATGGACGGTTGACTATCAGTGGTGCACAAGGGGTTAGACTTGAAGGTGAGAGACAGGGTGGACACACCTGAATAAGGATTTCTGAGCAGAGAAAAACCCAAGAGGAGAGGTGTGGCATGCTAAGGGAGCTACACAAAGATGCCGGAGGGGAGGGTCAGGGATGGGGGAGCTGGGGGGAAGGGGTTAGAAGCCTGGCCAAGGACAGGCTGTGAAAGGTTGTCACCATGATAGATTCCATCACTCCTTAGGCCTCACTATGAACTCAGCTCCCCTGAGCCCCAGGCTGGGCTGTGCCCCCGGCAGCCCTGGTCTCCTTCCTTCCTACACTCATCCCATGGGTCTGCCATGGCTTCTCCGCTGAGTCTTCCCATTGCCAGGGAAACCGCACCTTGGTGGAAAGGGGCTAAGCTCTTCTTCCCCTGCAGAGTCTCAGCACCAACAAACAGCTGCTGAGTGAATGCATACCAGTGATGGCGTTCCACTGACGTTTTTGAGAGAGAAGGGTGTGATTGGAGTTTGCTTCTCAAAGGTTTCCTGAAAGAGGAGACAGGTGGTCTGCTAAGGAGGAGAACCATGAAGGCAGGTATCCATGGAACAAGTCACATTAAGACCGGAGGTTAAGATGGTGTGGGCATAGGGCTGGGTGGAGGGCCTGGGAATGGTGCACAGGGCACGAGCTAGACACAACAGGAGAATCAACAGAACTCCGTGACTGAGAGCAATGACAATAGGCCCACATATGAGGTCCAGGTAGACAGCCTGACTGCAGCAGTGAGCGAGAGGGAGAAGAGAAAACAGGAGCCATAGAGAGCCTGGGGAATCTGACCAGGACAAGGAGAGGGTCAAAGCTGGAAAGGGCAGAAGGGATTTGAACAGAGTCTGATAGGATGCATCATATACTAGCAGATGCGTGGGGAGGGACAGGCATTCCAGGTGGAGGGGAAGGACAGGGAGCACATGTCCTGGAAGTCATACAGCCAGAGCCTCGACTGGGTGAGAAAGAGAGCTCACCAGCCTGTCCATGCAGAGGCAGCCCAGAGTGTCCTCCAACCCAAAAGGATAGCCGTCTTCCCAGTCAAGAGAGAATGGAAAGCTTATCAGGGTCTCCACATCTTAACAGGGAACAATAAATAACTATAATTTCCAAAAGCTTGTTTCTTTTAAGGGAACATACAGAAGATTTCTAAGGCAATGTATATACATCATTGGTTTGCTCTGCTAGAAAATGGAGCAGAGAAAACCCAGTCGGTTTATTTTTAGTTCTTACAGGGATGAATGACCATCCCCTGTGGTTTAATGATTATTTCAGTATCCCTTTCGGCAGCAACCTGCAGAATCAATCTATGGTTAGTGCAGCTTAGCCTGTTCAAAAGTGATCATTTTAACTTATATTTTGGATGCGGGAGGCAGCGGACTGGGCCCAGGGGAGGGGACTGTGCCTCAAAGCCCAAGGAGTAAAGCTTTCCACCATGCTTGGGTGTCATCTGGTTCTGGACTCTGGAAGAGCAGGTATTCTTCCTGCAACTCCATTTATCTATCTGTGAAATGGGACACTCACTGCCTGGCCCATGCTTCCATCACAAAGAAACCCCAATGATGCATATATCTTAAAGGAGGGTCCTTTCTGTGCAGTCCTTAAAGAGAACTGTATGAACAGACTTAAAAAGGTGTTCAGGATAACTGGAAGGAAAAATAAGTAGTAAAAAGTACACACACACACACACACACAAACATTATGATCCATTTTTTAAAATAATGGTAATTATTATGTAAATATTGATGTGTGCATAGAAACCCAGGAAAGCCCACGTAAAATACTAACTGGTGATTTTTGGGGTATGCAATTACAGGGAACATTTGCTTTTATTTCTCCTGTTCTTTACCATTTGCATTTTCACAAACTTACGCTTCTTTCAAAGTCAGAAAAAGAACATGACGCAAATGCAAGTAGATAAATGAAGAAGGTTCTCCACCTGTGGAAGCCCATTTTCTCCATCAATTAATGGATCCTCTGAACCACAAGCTGATCTATCTCTGGAAAAACTTGGACACCGCCAGGGTTGCAAGACCTCAAACAGCCTTTGCCCCTGACGATTTACTGAGAATGGTCCTTCTTCTTATCCTGGGGCTCTTATGCCAACTGGCTCTCAGCGACATGCTGATGTCAGCTCATGCAGGAGGGCCATGCACAGCTTTAGTTTGTAATGTTTTAAAGCCCATGGAAATTTTCTCGGACAGAAGAATCCCTCCTCGCTAGAAATAAGCAAATATTTTGGAAAACGCATTTCTTTGTCTAAAAATGGCTGGAGAGCAAGCCACCAGTGTTTTGTTTTGTTTTGTTTTTTAACCTCAATATGTAAGAATTAAGATCTGATAACATCTGTGTTTCTTCAAAAAGGAGTTTAGGAGCCGAGCAGTGGCAGGCACGTGTTAGGATTCTAGGGACCCGGGTTCAGAAGGGCCCTTGGAGGGCTGGAGCCCGCTCCGGCTCAGCTTTCTGTGTTGTCTGGCTCTGTTGTGAGTTGGGGTACCGTTACGATGAGCAGTATAAAATCTGCTTGCTAATTACTGCTGACCAAAGTGAATTCTGATGTGTGGTAACTAGGCTGTAACTTTTAGGATACTTAGGAGGACGATAAAAACGCACACTCATATACACCCTGGGCATATGAAGGATGGGTTGGAAGGAGGGGCAGGAAACTCAGTCTCCAAATCCAAGCCCAGTTCGCGATCTTAAGATATTTGAATCTCGCTGTTAACCTTGATTCATGGTATTTAAAATTCTGGGCATTTCTCTCGCACTTCATTTAGTTTGACTCACCAAGGAACACTGAATCTTACGTGGGCAGGTTCTTCATAGGCTCCAGAAAGTCTGATGATCAGAGTTGCATGACATCTTCCTTTGGAAATCTCGAGAGCCTTCATAAAGTGTTAGTAAGAGCTGGCGATCTTCACAGGAACTCCTAAGAGGGTTCCATTTCATGGTAGATTTAGTGTAAATTGTTTACCAAAAATAACCTTCGTACAAAGTAGACGGACATATCTCTCGGCTGCCATATCTAGTCTCTCCGTGCCAATTAGACAACACTGTCAAAGCTTGGGATCTTCTAGCACAGAAACACCACGATCTTCTGTCTGACTCCGGGCTCAGAGGGTTCCTGGATGCAGAGGTGATTTGCAGCATGTCCGAGGCGGATGAAAGAAGATATTATTGGGTCCACAAGCAGATGGAAGCTTGAAACTGTGAAGGGGCTCACCACAGGTCACACAATTACCTACTAGCAGGCCAGGAATGGAGCTGACCCGTTCCTCCTTAGTCAGCATTCCTTTCCCTTCTCCCAGCTGCCTGCTTACCAGGGGCTCAGACTGCCCCCTCTCTCAGGGCACACTGGCATCTGGACAAGGCCCTTCCACAAATATCTAACTCTAAAGACTGATGCAAAAAAAAAAAAAAAAATCAAGACTAACCACAGGAATTTCACATCAAGGAGAAATTTCGCAGGGAGATACTTGGGCCCTCAGACCTCTTGGCACTCCTCCAAGTCATTGCCCTGCGGTGATTACTCTATTTATGTTGCTTTTCCTTGGGCAATAATTTCTTGCTTTTCAGCTCTCTTAGCCTTGAATGAGACACCCTCTCTGTGGGCTTTCAGACTCCTAGAATATATACTCCATGTTCTTAGATTAATTGATAAGAAGGTCCAGCACTGTTTATATTGCCTTTATTTGGTTCCAAGTATGGATTTTTTTTCCATCACCAAAACTGTGTGTTCTAGGCAACGATGGGTTGAAGCTGACTTCTTCCCGTTTACAGGAGCCAAGTCCGCATCCTGCCCCAACTTCTGTTCAGCGACTTCACGCTGGTGTCTTGACACTGGACACAGAAAAAACATTTACATCGTAGAACAAGGAAGACACTAATATTAGGGATTATTTTTTTTCTCCAGAGAGCCTGTTCACCAGCAGACAATTGGTGCCAAGTATGCATTTTTCTACTCTAGCAGGGCACTTTGTTCATTCAGTAAACTATTACCCACTTGTGCGGGATACACGGATGAATGGGTGGCTGGGTCTCTTCCAGATATGTTCAGTGCTCCGTGCTAGTATTTGAGACTCAGCTGATCATTGAAACTTCTTAATTTTGGCCTTAAATTTGGCCTCTCATATGCCAGCCCAGGATGTGGGAGCTTTCCGACAGATCTTTCTAGTGCCCGTTCTTCAGACAAGAGAAAAATCAAACATTTCCTCTATGAAAATGAGGGCTTATGATTTAATTATCATAAAAAGTAAGTTTTACTTTTACAGTGCAATATTAAAGAAAAGTTATTTGGATGTATTACAGGTTATTTTTCTTTTTCAAAGCAGGAGCAAATCCCAACTAGAAGAGCTGAACTGACATGGAGTCTCATTAACATTTTGCCTTTCTGATTACTAGCACCAGAAATTCTAAAGAGTTGCTTTTTAAATAAAAAAAAAGGGGGGGGGGCGCCTGGGTGGCTCAGTGGGTTAAAGCCTCTGCCTTCGGCTCAGGTCATGATCCCAGGGTCCTGGGATCGAGCCCCACATCGGGCTCTCTGCTTAGCAGGGAGCCTGCTTCCTCCTCTCTCTCTCTCTGCCTGCCTCTCTGCCTACTTGTGATCTCTGTCTGTCAAATAAATAAATAAAATCTTAAAAAAAAAAAGACTGTATTTATTTGTTGGACACAGAAAAAGATCACAAGTAGAGAGCAGCAGGCAGAGAGACAGGGGGACGTAGGCTCCCTGCTGAGCAGAGAGCCTAATACAGGGCTCAATCCCAGGACCCTGAGATCATGACCTGAGCAAAAGGCAGATGCTTAACCACTGAGCCACCCAGGTGCCCCTAAAGAGTTGGTTTTAAATTTAATGTTCAAATTCAATATGATTGTGCTTTGCATCTTATTCCAGTAAAGTCTCTTGTTGGTTTGCTTGTCAGGGGCCAAGAAAAGCAGCAATTTTTGCTTTGGGAAATCCTGTGAATATTTATATAGTTGCTCTAAGCTGCAGAGAATTTAAGAAGCTTAGAAGAATTTTGCAAAGTTTTTAAAGCCGGGAGTCACTCTAAACTCATAAATAGGAATACATTCACGTCAAACTTGAAATTTGTGAGTGCTTACTATTATTCTGTTAGACCTGGGTGCACACAGCCTTTTGAATATTTCTGAGGTAAATTGACATAGCCGTTTCCACTTATGCAAACTATTCTATTCAAGATTATCTGCACTAATAAATTTGGTTCGTCTCCTAAACTTCTGTTAATAAAAGCTCAGCATTTTGGTTTTGACTTTTCATAAACACTTGTTAAAATCAGGCAAAAAACTATAGACCAGATATCATCTCTTATGTAACTTAACCTCAAATGTGTGTTGTCCTTGGTTGAATCTTACAAAGATTCAGAAACAGAAGTTTACAAAAGTCAATCTTACAAAGTCAGAAACAGAAGTTTATAGACCTATATCATTCTATTTATTATAAAATGGAGGCAAACTGAAGCTCTGTTGTTAGAAGCCCATGCAGTGGGGACCCTCTTGGGGGACAGTGACAAGAAGGGACAGAGGAGGTTTCCTTGGTTGCTGGAAATGTTCTCTTTCTTGACCTGCGTTCTGGTGACACTTTATACAAAAAATGCCAAACAGTGTGCTTATGGTTTTAGGCACCTTCCTGTATGTAACATATATTTCAATACTGAGTTCATTTTTTAAAAAAATGAACTGTTTCCTGATTGTCTCTGAGATCCTAAAGCATTTCAAAGACTGAATCTAAGTAGGTAAGAGCGGCTTCCCAGAGGGTGTTACCTAACAGAGGTCAGTGACTGGAAGGAAATACATCCCTGGGCAAAGATAGACTTGGTCTTACCTGATGAACTCTGCCATTTGCCTCAACGAAAGAAATAACTTTCCCTTCCTGTGGTTCCCCAGTTTCTTTCAAGAGACAGTTTCATGTTCCTCCATGCAAGGGATTGTTTGTGAATAAGAACCAAACATTGTCTTTCGGCTCCTTTACGACGTGACTGGAAACTCAGGAAGACTTAGGGGTCATGGAGTTAGCTCTGTGACAGCTTTAGAGAATCCCATTCTGGCATCTTTTCACCCACCTTAAAATATGCTGGGGAAAGCTGAGCTAATTAGAAGTGGCTGGCTAGCGTTTCGTCAATAAATAGCTTGGCTCAGCAGACAGCTAATGCAATGCCAGATCAATAGGGACTCCGAAAATTATTTCTTCAGTTCCCTCTCTGGCCAGTAGAAGCTCTTGAAGGACAGTATGTCAGCCTTCCATCAAGGAGGCACGGAGGTTTTCATTATTCTGACAGAAGATGTTGAGAGGGAGCAAATGTGAATAGTTTCAAGCTCCTTCTTGAAGTAATGTCAGATTTTCGTCTTGAAATGCAGAGGAGGCTCTAAGGAGATTTTGTGAGAATGGCCTCCTCTTTCTCAAGCAGAAGCCCTTTGTTTTCCAGGAAAGGCCACCGGAAATGGCAACCACACTGTCATTCAGGGCGACTCACGGAAATCCCAAGTTTTAGGACATGATGAGGAGTTCTCTTTCATAACCTTACATAATAAAGGAAAAATTTAAAGTATATTGAATGATAAGAGGAAAACTTTTGGAGGAAAGATGAACTCTTTTTAGGATACCTTCTAATAATTCATAGTGAATGGCTGCCTGGTTTCTAATTTTATGGCCACATGGAGTCAACAGGAAGCTCTTCTCAGGATTGTGGGATCTCAAAGAGGCCTTTCGGCACCAGTGTTCACCGTGACCTCGTGTTCACCATGAGCCTTGGGGAGCAGTGTTGCAGATACTAACTGGAGAACAATATACTTCCTAAAACAAATCACCCCTCCAGCCAGTTAAGAAATCCTGACGGAAGTAAGATGGCTGTTTTGATTTTTAAGAAGAGAGGGAAACATAGAGTAAAATGACAGACTCTCAGAGTTCTTTCCTTTCTGTGATTAACCTCAAACTGAAAACTGCAATGGGTTTTTGCTCCCACATACAGTTTGAGAACTCCTTTTCTGAATGTCAGATGTAGAAAGACATCTATACCTCAGGAGCAATTCATGCTCTATTTATTTCCTTGGAACCTCCTACCTCCTGGCAGCAAAGCAACATTTCCCCAGGGGTAAGCAATCTGGAACCAGAAAGTGGGTTTTTTTCTTTTTTCCTTTTTTTGGTGGGGGGTTGAAAAGACTACAAAATTCTTCTATCTCCAGAGATTAAAGTAAATTCAATCGCAATGCCATCATTCAGCAGCAAGAAAATGGCTGATCTATCATGTCACCAAAACTTCCCAGGCACACTTGCTTTTTTCCCCCATAGGCTTTTATTCTCTCTGTATAATCCTAATGGCTCGCTGGGAATGAATTCTCAGCATTCCCCACTTGTTTGTTTCCCCCAAATTACTAAAGAAAGTGTAATGCTATGTTCTAGCAGAGGGAATGGTCTTTAGTGTTGGTTGGTAGGTTTTTAGACATGTACATCTTGTGAGTCATTGACTCTCCACCCTTGTAGACAATCAAAGATCTCCTCGGCAGCAGGGCCCTAGGGTGAGGGTAATGATAAAACTTCACTATTGCTTTTCACCCTCCGTGGTTTTGACCACATTCTTCCCCAACCTTCTTCTACACTGTGTCTGCGTCTCAGTTACAGCACAGACTGCATTCTTGCGTGTGCTTTCTCTGCCCCAACCACTTCGTGTCACGCCTCCCCTCACGAGTTTCCAAGTCCAGTTCTTCACTTAAAAAACCACCTTCCTTTGGAAGACTGTCTTGACCTCCCTAGGGGAAACTGATGTCAATGCATCCCGTAATCTGGTTGACCTCTCCCTCCGGTTTTCCTTCACAGAACAACTTCTGGTCCTTCCCCATTTATTGAATTGAATCTGTCTCTTGTTGTAATTGGAATGTAAGGACCACAAAGTCTCGGGCTGTCCCTCTTTGTTCAATGTCCCATCCCAGGACCTGGCATGGTGCCTGCTTCGCGGCAGACACTTGGCAGATATTTGTGGACACGTACGTTTCCTCTACCCCTGCGTGAAGGCTGTCCTTCCCGTACAAGCCAATACCATCAGAACCTTCTACCGGCAACAGTTGCGGGCTGGCCAACAATTATTTGACAGACGTCCGTTGCCCTTTTCAAAATCATTACTTTGTATGGGGAAATTCAACCTTAATAATATTTTGAGGTGACTGAATAGGAACCTAAGCCAAAGGTACCAGAACCTTCTTCAAATTTTATCTTTCAGGTGGGGCCAGTTCTGCCCCATAGACTCTATGTGTCCTATTGTTGATTAAAATTGGGTTCTAAATTCATGAAATAATAATTTCTGATAGATTAAGTAAAATGAATGCATTTATGTAATTTATGTCCTACCTGGTAATTGGCTTGGTCGGACGAGGCTAAGACCCTCATTTCTCTCTTCTGCACCACATCTCCACCTGCCCTTCCTCCGAGCTCCCCTTGCTACTTCCCACAGGTACTCGGACCCATTTAGGTGTTCTGCCCCTTTTAATAGTAATAAAAGTTAGTCTTTTATTAAAAATAATAAAAATTAGTCTTTGTGAATCCTTTACTCACACCAAAGAATCTATCACTTGCTTAAAAAGTCATCATCTCTCCTAAGAACACTCAAAATATTAGAACTGGAGTGGCAAAATGGATTATGCAGGCCAGCCTCCTTTTTTTGGTCCTGATTTGTATTTTAAGATAAAAATATGATGACATCACCCCCCTCCCTCCAGCGTACCATCTTTCCCTTCTAGAATCCTCCACCTGGCGGAGCAGGGTCTTGGACTAGGCTCCCTGCTGTGCTACAAGCTCTGGGCCCTTTGTCATCTTGGGCCAGACTCACACTCGCTTCCATCCGGTGCTGACATCTCCTTTCCTGTGGTCGTCCACCTGTGACTTGCTGCCTCCCACTGGCTCACTCCTATGTGTTAAATGCCTTTGAATTTGTCTGTCTCTCCCTGAGATAGTGGGCAGCTTCTCATCTCATTGCCTGGATCTCCAGCCAAGCCCAGGCAGGGCCTGGCACAGGGTAAGATCAAAATTAACCATGTGAATGAAGGGAGCTAATGAGACAAAGCTCCAAGGATGGAGTTTCAGGGATCAACCAACAGGAAAAACAAAAACAAAACCAAAACATGATTATTTGGAGGGCCAAGGTGTTGATTCTTCCAAAACTTCCAAAACTCTTCCCAAGCAGCTGTGTATTTTGTCTGTGCCTTTGGTACATGCACCTCGATGGGACAAGTCTTTTTGGTGATAAATGTCACATACATTTGAAGGGCTTAGGCTATGGTTTGTCCATTAGTCAATCAATAAGCAGATTTTTTTTTTTTTTTTAATCTGCTGTTTACTCCAGTAAGTAATACTGCAGAGACTGAAGCTAACTGTCTCTCTCCCCTGGCTGCCAGAGACTTTCCCTGAAATCATCACTTTAGACACACTATGCCTTCTTGGCCGAACAAGTCAGTCCAGTCTGCCCTGAGATGCCCCTCTGCCTCCCCAGCCCGTCTGAAGGCCTGTGAGCAAAACGGAAAGAACACACCTGGGCTGGATTGCATGTCTTTCCCTCCAAAGCTGTTGGCCTCCAGGTGTCTTCCTGTGGGGTTTACGGGAGGAAGGAGCTGAACCGCAAGAAAAAGGAGAGGATGAATTTTGGAAATGCTGTTACAGTCGCAGTCCGGTGACGAGCCAGTAGCATGGTGACCAGAAAAGGCCTTGGGGTCGGGGGGCCTGGTTCAGATTGCAACTTGCTGCCTTCTCTGATCTCAGACACAGCAACTAATCGCTGTACAGTGAGGAGCATGGGACTGAACGAGCTCACAGAGAGCTTAGGACTCATACACAGCACAGTGGAGGGGCAGCTGAGTGGCTCAGTCGGTTTAGCGCCTGACTCTCCATCTCAGCATAGCAAACACGGTGCTGTGTGTGTGGACACACTTGGTCCCTGTTAGGTGTTTTGTCCTCATTCACTTCCATCGTCTATGAGAGACAGACACCTGGGTGTCAGATACCATGAATTCCAGGACTGGACAACAATTTCCAGACTCTAGGGTGCCTTGAGCCCTGGACAACACTTACTTTCTCTACGTTTCCCTTAGTTCCTTAACTGAGACATCAGTAGCCGTACACAGCTTAAGCCTGCACTCCCCAAACCTCAAAGCCCTCCTGGAAAACCTGTAACCTAACTGTGCCTCCCTGTTCCAAGTCAGCAGTTTCTGACTGTGCATTTCTAGAAGCTGTCAGGGCTCTCTCAGTCCTAACCTTTCATGGGTCGGGTTTCAAACAATATGCTCCTCAGAGCAAGAAAGTAGTCTTTTTATCTCGTTATTGTTGTTACTCAGCAGAACTTTGTCCACTGTAAGGCAGTGTAGACATTTATGGCATTTTATGAATTATGAACAATGACCATAACCTTGCCAGAGCCAGCGGCTTAATAAGTCCAGCACGGACAGAGCCCCACTCGTGTGTGTGCACATACGTGTGTGTGCATGTGTGCATGTGGGGGTGGGACCCAGAAAGAGAACTAGCAAGCAAGCGTGTGTGTGTGTGTGTGTGTGTGTGTGTGTGTGAGAGGCAGAGAGTGTGAATGCATGTGCGTGTATGTGAGAGAGAGAACGTGTGTGGGCGTGTGAGGGCGGTGTGCATGGAGCCCTGGACAGCAGCCTCAGGGACAGAGCTACATATAAACACTTGTGAAAAATTCATCATGTCTCCTCTGAGTTTCCATCGAACAGGTCACCAGGTTTTTAAAAAAAAAATCTCTTTTGCCTTTGTGGGACTTCCTGTCATCGCTGTTGTTTAAACCCATGTCTGCAGGCGTGCGTTTTCCCCAAGGATGTGCATCTGCACCCATCTCCCCAGCTCCTCAGAGCAGTCAGCAAACTTTTAGTCGCCAGCCTGCGGGCTTCTCCTCCGGGGAAGCCTCACCAGTCCCTCTTCCTCTGTGCCAGGTGCTGTAGCCAACACCGGACATCCTGAGCCACCTCAAATCCTCAGGGCAACAGCGTGGGTAAAGCGCTGATGTTTGTCCCTTTAAATAAAGAAAACTAAGGCTCAGATAGCCCCAGAGCTGGGCCGGCTTATAAGACAAGCTGAGGCAGACGTCAGCCATGACTGACTCCTTCCTGTCTTCTCAGCTTCTCCCTGATGTTGTTGCTCTGGAGAGAGAGAGGAGCAGAGGACCTGGCGTCGGAGTGTGAGGAACTCAGCCAGCATCAACCCTTGCTTCCCTGAGGAAGAGGGGAAAGCCCAGAGAGACTTCCCTAAGGGCAGAGCTAGGATGACAGCTGAGGCCTGTGACGCGACTGCTCTTGTTTTCTCTCCTCATTGTCATAGTGACTTCCCGGGTCCCCACTTCTCCCTGTGTGTGGAGAGCAGGCCTTAGGATAGCGGAAGTCACGTTGGAGGGGATGCCTTGCTTCGATGCCTTGGCTTGAGAACACTGTGCCACATTGTAGTCCATTTTACCACACATTTGTTTTCTTGTCTTGCGCCTTTCGTGGAAGTTGTTTTCTTTCTAGAAAAAACTCTAGGCTTGTAGGGGAGTTACGGGAGTTACGGAGAATAGAACAGATGTCATCTGTGGAAAAAATAATGGTGATGGGAGCAATAACCCTGCGGTGAATATTGTTTAGCTTATGGAGGGTAGAGAATGACAAGGAGGCTCACAGGCTCTGATCTGCTTCTCTGAGAAAAGTGATATATGATGGGAGACAACCTCATTCTTCCCAAATGTTCAACTTCAGGCTCCTGTATCTTCAGGAAAGAAACAACTGTGTAAGAGTCTCCATCTAGATGGCTAAGACTCCCTCATCATGTTGGTTTCCAGTGGACCATCCCTGACGACTACAATGATGGCTTCGAGGCTGAAGGAAGCAAGCGATACTCCAAAATGGATCCCTTTTTCCGGCCGGTGCTCCCAGCCCCCATATTTAGAGCTGGTAAACTCACTGGGCACCAGATAGAAGGGGATGTATTTATTCTTTGTGTTTTATGTTATAAACACATACATAGTTATACTGTAATATTTTAAGAACCAAAGGGGAACTCTATAAATGACGGTGCTTCTATTTCCAGCCAGATGTCTGCCTCACTCCCCTCCCAGCCTCTCCAAGTACTTCCGGAGGGGATGTGGACAGCTGCTGGCACAGTCAACACAGACTTCAGCCTGGGGTTTCTGTGAGCAAGGCTCACACGGAACAGTTGGGGCTGCTTCGAGCAATGACATCAATGATAGAACCACTTGTCTTCTTCTATTTTCTTTCCTTGTATTTATTTAATTTTTGGATTTTTTAATTTGAATATGGTTGACACATAGTGTTCCATTAGTTCCAGGTGCACAACATAGGGATCCAACTTCTCTGTACTTTATGCTGTGCTCACCACGAGTGTGGCTACCATCTGCTGCCATTCACTGCTATCATAGTATGATTGACTCTGTTCTCTATGCCGTGTCTTTTACTCCCCTGAATTAGTCATTCCATCACTGGAAGGCTGTATCTCCCACTTCCCTTCATCCATTTTGCCCTTCCCCTCAACCCCTTCCCCTCTGGCAACCATCAGTTTTTTCCTCTATAGTTATAGGTTTCATTCTGCTTTTTGTTAGCTTAATTGTTTGGCTTGTTTTTTAGAGTGCACATGTAAATGAAGTCCTATGGTATTTGTTTTTCTCTGTCTGGCTTATTTCATGTAGATTAATACCCTCCAGATCCATCCATGTTGCCACAAATGGTAAGATTGTATCTTTTTTTATGGCTCAGTAATATTCCATTATAGAGAAAACACACCATATATTCTTTATGTGTTCATCTATTATTGGACACTTGGGTTGCTTTCTTATCTTGGTTGTAAATAATGCAGCAATATACATAGAGGTGCATGTATCTTTTCAAGTTAGTGTTTTTATCTTTTTTGGATAAATGCCCAAGAGTAGAATGACTGGACCATATGGTATTTCTATTTTCAGTTTATTGAGGAAACTCCATACTGTTTTCCACAGTGGCTACACCAGTTTGCATTTCTATCAACAGTGCACAAGTGTCCTTTTTTGCCTCCACATCCTTGCCAATAATCACTAATTCTTGCCTTTCTGATTTTAGCTATTCTGACAGGTATAAGGTAATATCTCTTTGTCGCTACGATTTGCATTTCCCTGATGCTCAGCAATGTGAGCCTCTTTTCATGTATCTGTATGTCTTCTTTGGAGAAATGTCTATTCAGGTCCTCTGCCCATTTAATCAAATTCCTTGAAGTACTATTTTTTGAGTCTCTGTTGTGTACGGTGCAATTGCTATGAACTTTGTGCATTACATATTTAATATTTATTTAATTAATACATACAAATACTTATTCCTTCTTTTCTGTAACATCTGTTCAAGTGAAACAATCCCTTTCAAGCATTTTAGCTGTTTCTACTGGCATTTTTTTCTCCATCTTGCTAAACACTTTGCTTATATTATAGTTTATTGACTTTTCAGTTCTGTTTCTAATATATTGATTTTTTTTTTTTAATGTGAATGACATGCATTTAGCTCTCTCTGCCTTCCCTTGCCATCCCATGCATACTTTCTTTCACCCCTTTTCTCCTGGTGATTCTGTTTCTGGTTAAATAAAAATGTAATGCTCACATTACTTGTATGCATATGTTATTATATATAGCTAAGTTACGTAGCATAATTTTACTTCTTTTCTTTAGGTTTTTTTTTTCTCTTCTATAGTCAATAACACCATGATTTTTTTGCCTATTTTTCTATGGACTTAATAAAAATTCATCTCCAATACAACAGTAAATGTCTTTGCAATATATTACAGTATCCTGGACAATATAGATTTCCTTTTTTTTTTAATTTGAAGATATTCATGGTGAAGCCCTACATTCTGTTGTAATTGGGATTGGACATCCCTACCAGGCAGGATGCACACGTGCCATCCTGGGACTTCTCTTACCATCCTCCCTGACCTTTGCTCCTGTGTTAAGGTCACTATTTTCACATTCATTTTCCTTTGCTTCCCCAATCCCCTTCCTCATGTTGCTATTGTGGAAAGATAGCCAGGGGCTAAGAACAAATTGGGTGAGATAAACTTGGGGGCCTTGAATGTCTGAAAATATTTTCATCCTACTCTTATATTTGATCAACAGCTTGAATATAAAATTCTAGATTGGATACAACTTTCCCTTAGAATTTTGTAGACATTGCTCCTTCTGATAACTCTGGGCATATTAATAATAATGTCATTGAATTTTTCTTTTGATTGCTACATTATATCTATTTCTTCTAAGTTTCTTTTCTTTTTCCATTTGCTTACTTTTGTTTTTCTCCTTCACATTAGTAGATGTCCTTGAATGTCTTGGGATTCTCAGATGCCTGTATTTATTTAAAAGTGAGGCACCAAAATGCTGGTTGGAGGTTTTTTGTGTGTGTAAATGAGAATTGTCAACTAGGAGAATTCTCTGTAGGGACTATGCCATTTTGCTAGAGGACTCCTGAACAAGGGTCTATAGGTGTTTCTTACTGGCTGAGTCTCCTTGAATGGAGTCCTACAATACCCTTCCTTATGGCACAGGCCTGGCTGACAGGAGTCTAGTAGCAGTAGGAGAGAGGGAAGGCTGGGGGGACCATCACACACCAATATGCAGACTTTGACTTATTTTTCCTAACTTTGGTATGATGTTATATCTCACTTAACTCTTCCTGGCATTCCAATTCCAGAACACCTCTGGTTCAAGCTCTTCAGAGAAGAAACATTCATATTTTGGTCAAGGACATGGAAGGGATAGTAGCCTGACTAGACAGACCAAGGAGGAAATCTGGAGGTTTGGCTCTCTCTCTCCATGTTTCTGTGTCTCTGTCTCTGTCTGTTTGTCTCTCTTTTTTCTTAAGCCTTACCCACACCTTTACCTTCAGAGGTACCTATAATTTCTGACCATTTCTGCAAGTCAGTGTAATGAGTCAGCTTGCTCATTATTGATTTCCCCTCTGCAGAATTCAGCCAATTATCTTTCTTCTATGAGCCACCAACTTTCAAAAACTTTTAACCATTATTCTGTGCTGTCACTTTTGTTCTTCTAAGTTTATCACCTCTCCCATTTAAAACATGTTCACTGTAATTATAATAGAATATTAAGAAGAGGTAAGTGGACTTAATGCACATTTCAATCTACCATGTTTAACTGGATTTATCCTCACTTGACTCAAAGAGATTAAAGGCTTATGTAAGGGCATACAGCTCAGTAAGTAACATGGCTAGAATTTCAACCTCCTAGGAAAGAGGGAAAAGGAAGATAAAGGAAATCAGGATTGAGACTGTGCATGATGTCAGGTTAGCGAATGACATATAATGGAATTGGTGATGGAAGATTGATGAATGGGATGAATTGGTTATGGAAGATGTTGTTGTGAAACATGAAATAAGGGTAAGGGGACAGTATGTAGCATCCTTGAAAAGTGACTTTGTCTGAACTCTCCCTTCTTCTTTTTATTTGTTTCTCTTTCCATCTTTCCCTTATCTTCCATGTCCTTCCCTCCATGAACATGTTGGAGAAACTAGTACGTGCTAGGGTCAAGGCTAAATCCTGGAGACACAGTGGTTCATAAGATAGAGTTGTGTCTATCTCCAGGAAGCCCACGATTTCATGGAATTAAACAGTACTGGGCGGTACTTACAGAGCACAGAGGAGAGACCTGGATGCCTCGCTTAACGGGCAAAGCACTTGGCTCTTCTAAACACTATTAGAGTTTCTTGTTCTTTGACCCATTGGGCCTTCATGTCAATATCCTTTTTTGTGACCACAATCATAGGATGAACATCTACTATTCATAGAAATTCTACCGTTTGCCTGGGTATCATGGTAGATCATATGTGGCTTATTTAATTCTCACAACAATCCAGCAAGATAAATATTATCAGCTCTAGAAAACTGATGCTTCCTGAAAGTAACTCACCCAAAGTCACCAGTAAACAACATTTCCCAGTCTGCCCTCTTCCTCTGACTTTCAATGTTCCTTCTCTGGGCCTCATTTGGTACCCAGTAAAGGGCACTGTCATTGTGCTTAGTCATCATCAATTTAAATGTTTTTAAAATTTGTATATATTCTAGATTGTGTGCTCCCAGGAACCGTTCCTTACTTATCTCTATATGCCTAATGCCGAACTCAGTATCTGGCTAGATGCCGAACTCTGTATCTTGACAGGACTAGAACTCATTTAATAAATAAATGTTTATATAAGGCAAAGTCAGGACTGGAACACAGATATCTCTTTTTCTTTCTTTTTTTTTTTTTAAGATTTTTATTTATTTATTTGACAGACTGAGATCACAAGTAGGCGGAGAGGCAGGCAGAGAGAGAGGAGGAAGCAAGCTCCCTGATGAGCAGAGAGCCCCATGCAGGGCTCGATCCCAGGACTCTGGGATCAAGACCTGAGCTGAAGGCAGAGGCTTTAACCCAATGAGCCACCCAGGCACCCCGAACACAGATATTTCTAATGATAAAGCTCATGCCTTTTTATTGTGTGACATTTTCTCCACTGGAGACTTTCCCTCTTCAGTGCTTCTTCTCTTCCTTATTAGCAAAGATTTTATCTTTCAGTCACTCTTACCTTCAACCTTATAAGTGCTGAGCCCCTACTGACAATCATCTTCCTTTCTTTGGGAAGACTAATGGTTAAACCAAAAATTATAGGCACATCTTTTTCAAAACCAAATACATGCCTTTTGAAAAAATCCCTCGTTGCCTTCAAGTGCCATCACAGCACAAATGTGAGCAACAGAACAAAGTTTTTGTTATAAATATTTACTACATTATGGACAGAGACTTAGGATTCCATCTGTTCTATGGGATTTTCATTTTAGCGGAATCTTTTGAAACCAGATCTGCAAATCATTGTTACCATTGGCCATGCATGGAAATATCTTGCTTAAACAGAACCTTGTGTACAAATGGCATCTGTTCTGAACCTTTAGTTTGTCTACCCAGAGCTGCAGAAGGTAGCAAAGATAAGCAATGGTGGGAACCTGACTCATCGACACTCAATTCAGAGGTTGCCTTTCCTGGAAAACTCTCCACCAGTCAGTCTCCAGGAGCTTGAAACCCAGGTGAAAACAGATGGGACTGGTGTAGTAGGAAGACCCTGCTGCTTTTCTCCAATTCTTTGCCAGGCTTTTTCCCTCTGCCAGGCATATCAGCTCTTGCTTATGGAGGCAGAAGAGCAGAGGAACAGATCTGGGGTCTGGGGCCACAGAGGGCTGGGTTATATTCTGGCTGTGTGTTTGGAAATTGTGACCCTGGCGAATTTGAAACATCTGCATCCTAAATCTTTATTTCCCATCTGTAAAATAGGAATCAAAGTGTTCTAAAGAGTAAACAAAAGGACACATATAGAACAGTAATACCCTTCTGGGCAGATAGTGATCAGGAAATTGAAAGGAACTAAAGAATCACACATAGGGGCGCCTGGGTGGCTCAGTGGGTTAAAGCCTCTGCCTTCGGCTCAGGTCATGATCTCAGAGTCATGAGATCGAGCCCCACATCGGGCTCTCTGCTCAGCGGGGAGCCTGCTTCCCTTCTCCTCTCTCTCTGCCTGCCTCTCTGCCTACTTGTGATCTCTATCTGTCAAATAAATAAATAAAATCTTAAAAAAAAAAAAAAGAATCACACATAGAGATGTCATGAACCCCCTTACCCCCCAGATACCCTTACTCAGTGTAGAGCCTGGGCACCTGTAGATCTTAAAAGTGTCCCAGGGAAATCAAAGTGGAGAACCCACTTTAAGTGGGGTTTGGGCCACCTTGCTCAGTTGAAGCAAAACTTTTGGTTCCCAATCTGGAATTAAACTAGTGTATCAAGTTCAGGATGTAGCAAGCAATATCACCCTCTATTTATAAAGCATTTTACAATAATTATGTTTATTCTTTCTATATTCTTGATGACAAGTTTGGTTTCATGAGCCATACTTTCTCCTTGAGGACACAAAAATAAAAAGATTAGCTCAGAATGCCATTGGCACCAGCAGGACCAGAATCCAGAATATTTATCATCCACCATAGCACAACACTATGGTCCTTACCCAAGCAGAATGACTATATAAATAATTTACTGCACTAAAAACTTTGTCAAATCAGCTCCATGATTTATAGTTTAATAGAATATTATCAGTTAGCCACACTGAAAAGCAAATTATCAATCTTAGTGTTTTGTATTTAAGAAGAAGTTGAAAATTTCAATCATTTGTGGAATTTATTAAGAGCTGATCTTCCAACTGACATTTTTAATTGGGGATGGAGCCAAACTCCAATATGCACAAAAGAAAGACAATTGTAACAAATATAGGTCTCCAGGTACAAAATAGGGAAATACTAATAAGAGATCTGAGGAAATTCCAGAAGTTTTTCTTTAAATGAAAAAGTTAAAGTGTGCTTTAATAACTGACCAGGAAGCTCTTCACCCAAGCTGCCAATTTTATGCTGAACTCAATGAGAGTTTAGGATTTCATGTCTTGTTTTCACAACTGCTTTATGTAAACACCCAAATTGGGAAAACAACAACAGACCAGTTATCTAGACACTATCATCTGCTGGAAAGTTTGTTTAAATGTAATTTGTTCCCCATTCTTCTAACAAATAGATGAAAACCATGGAGACAATGTACAACATTGTACAAAAATCATTTGCTAAAGGTTATAAAGAGGCTAAAAGAATCCGAATAATAAACCTCTTCCTGTAACACAATTATCTTTCAATGTTGCTTTTGTGCCATTCTTCCTCAGTGCCATATAAGGGGATAAAGAATATAGCGCTCACCGCTCGAGGTGTTCCAGCTTTAATTTTTGCAATGAAATATCATGAACTGTGACATAATATAGAGGCATTTAATTAGAGTCATTTAACATATTGTAACTCACCAATGATTTTTGCATTCAGCATGTTTCAAACAGCTGAGCTTTAAAAATGTGGAGATTTGTTCACCACTAAATATCCATGGGCCTCTGCAGCTGCATAGCCCCTAAATATGCTTTGCACATGTAGCTTAATGACTCCTCAGAAATAAGATAGAACCAAGGAAATGGCAGCAAAGAAAAATACCCAACTGGAAAGGGAGTTAACCCAACCATGAAAGTGGGACCCCACAAGGCTAGAAGACCTCAGGAGCCTGAAAGAAAGCAGGCAGGAGAGCCAAATAGAAAGTGGGCCCTGCCCGGGCTTTAGGTGAGTGTCATGTGAGCTCCTGTGTCTTTTATCTTGGGTTCCTATGGACTTCTTCCACAGAGGCTATTTTCTCCAGAGATGTCCTCCACCAGTCCTGAGCACAGGTATGAACAGCAGAGTGAGGCCACAAAACAGATCAAGCTGCTATTTCTAGCACACTTACCATCTGCTCCCATGGCAAACCCTTACCTCCTATTTGACATAAAATTCCCAATGTTGAGGTTACTCCCCTAGCATCAGTGAGATAGGGACGGCTATTGTCTCCAGAAGGAAAATGTTAACTGAGAGGGACATAAACTCTCCCTGAATTTTTTTTTTTTCTGAAATATATTTCTTTCCTTACCACAAGAATAAAATTTAAAAAAGATATGGAAATCCTATTAATTCCACAGTGCAGATATAAGTACTGTTAGCCCTATGAAGTAGATCTTCTCAAGCCCCTACTCTTTATAAAAACATCCTTTTACATATACTTTATGCATATCTATTATCATTTCCCTAGGATACAGCCCTACAGGAAATTTCACTGGCTCAGATGCTATGCATGTTTTAAATCTTTTTGATAAATATTACAAAACTATCCTCTAGAAAACTAATTATTTTATATTTGTGTCAGAAGAACATGAGAGTGACCATTTCCTAACACATTTGCTTACAGGGAATATTATATTTAACTTGAAAGGTAGGAGTCATTTCATAGTTGTTTAAATTCACATTACTTTAACATTCCCCATGAATTTTTACTTCCCATTCCCAACCCATCAGGAGTTGGTCCTCAGGGAGACTCACCGAACATTCCCCTTTCTGTCAGGCTGACATTTCCAGAAAGGATGCTACTGCCGAATGAAAGAGAAACAAGAAGAAATAAATAGTGAAAATTAAAACAGCATAAAAATACACGTATGTCGGGGCATTTGGGTGGCTCAGTTGTTAAGTGTCGTGATCCCAGGGTCCTGGGATAGAGCCCTGCATCAGGCTCCCTTCTCAGTGGGAAGACTGCTTCTCCCCCTCCCTCTGCTTGTATTCCCTCTGTTGCTGTCTATCTCTCTCTCTCTGTCAAATAAATAAGTACTTAAAAAAAAATTATGTCTGAAGACTAAGCTGGGAAGTTTGGAACACTTAAGAGCTTTCTAAAAATCTGCACCGCATCTCGTGTGGATTACTTCCTTCCCAGCTCCCAGGCTCCATGTGTTTCCTGCCCTATAGAAACAGATTGCCAGAATACTTTCTTTGCAAAAATAACACAATTGCTCAAAGCTAATTCATGTTGCTGCCCCACATTTCCCCAACTCCTAGAAGTCTGCCCTCTCAATTATGGTGTTTTTGTATTTTCTGGGTCAAAACTTTAAACACTTGCTTTGATTGAGGATTTTTAAATGTGGGTCTTTATAGTAACAAACATTAGTTAAACTGTGAAACCACACTTGGTTCCATACTTAACTAAGAGCCTCTGTTTGAGAAGAATATAATTACATGAAATTTTAAAGCAATTCCAAATACAGGTTTTGAAGGAAATGCCAGAAATTCCATATCTCGAAGGAAAAAGCCATGAATTAATACCTGAATATATTGCTTGCTAAGTAAGAGAAAGCTATACTTCGAAGGAATAGTCTGCGGTCGGTCAAAGCGAACATCTGATCTTATATAGGGTTGGGGAAGGTGGGTGTGTTTAGGAATTGGTTGCATCTGTGTGGAAGCAAGGGTACCAGAGTGAGAGTCTTGCTGATTGGTTGACTATCAGATGCTTGTGGTTGTCACTGATTGGCTGACATTCCTAAGCATGCTTAATTGAGTTGTCATGGATCTAATGGGTTCTGGTGAGTGTTCATGGTTTCCAGCTACCACCAAAAAACCACCAGCATTTTCCTTTCTTCAGTTGGAAGGACGGGCACATTTTATTCTCATTTGATTGACTTGTCTTTGCGAGATAAGCTTTTTTCACTAATAATACACAGTTCAGTAAAAATGGAAAAACTTGAGACCTGAACTGAATGACCAGAGTCATTATGTTCTGGTACTTGAACTTCACCTATCTCTGGAGTATTTTGTGATAACCTTCAGAGTAATGTATTGAAAAGACATCAGAGAGTCATAAAATTAGATATTTCATGGACCTCATATTTGGAGCGTTATTTTCTTTCAGAAACTGAAACCCAGAAAGCTGTCTTCACATTCCTAGAGGATACATCTTGCCCTAATTTCCCACCTACCTCTAGACAATGTATATTGGGTGGGCTTCAAACTTTTCTGGCATCATGGGATGGGAAGCTGGTCAATAAATAGGGGGGAAATCATGTCAATAATTTATTCGTACAAAGTAACCCTATATACTATTTAGTGAAGTATAAACTAAGTTAAATAAAAATGCACTATTGATATAATAGGTATATTTCCCCTGATTTTCTATACACAAAGTGTTTCCTGTTTTGTCCTTATCTTCAGAGAGAAGAAAAGGGACGCATAGAAGAGAGGAAGGAAGGGATTTGGAAAGGAATTTGATGTGGAAGAAGAAGAGGAGGCCAAGGAAAGAAGTGGAATGAGAGAAAGGGAGGACATGGAGATGCAAGCAGCCAAAAGAGTCCACAGAAAATAAACTATTGATGTGTTATGTAAAACCATCCGTTTATTTTTCATAAGGATGCAGATAAACCAAAAGCTAAGGCAGAGGGATTTGGCATAAGGATAACCTAAAACAAAAGTTGACGGTTTTACCTCTTCTTTTTCTGAGGTGCACCTTGTGCTCCTGTGGTCAGCAACAAAGAAAATGATAGAACTTCGTGGTAGTTTGCCATTTACAAATTTGCCATTTGCCATTACAGATACAGCTCATGTATCATCATACTCTCCATCTCCACCACCACATTTCTCTGGTCCATGTCGGTGGCCTCCACACTGGTCTCCATTTCTTCACTCTGGCCATCTGCTAGCCCTTTACTTTTCCTTCGTATTTGTTGCACAATTAGTAATTTTGTATTTGTGTGATTGTTTTTTTTTTTAAAGATTTTATTTATTTATTTGAGAGAGAGAGACAGTGAGAGAGAGCATGAGCGAGGAGAAGGTCAGAGGGAGAAGCAGACTCCCCATGCAGCTGGGAGCCCAATGTGGGACTCGATCCCAGGACTCCGGGATCATGACCTGAGCCAAAGGCAGTCGTCCAACCAACTGAGCCACCCAGGCGTCCCAAGTGTGTGATTTTTTTTTTTTTTTAACATTTACTTATTTATTTGAAAGAGCGAGCATGAGCAGGGAGAGGAACAGAGGGAGAGGAAAAAAATCTGAAGCAGACTCCCCACTGAGCAGGGAGCCCAATATGGGGCTTGATCCCAGGATCCTGAGGTCATGACTTGAGCCTAAACCAAGAGTTAGACGCTTAACCAACTGAGTCACCCAGGTACTCCTGTGTGATTATTTAATATTCATCTTCCTCTCTAGATTGTCTGCTCCCAAAGGCACACACTGAACCCTTGAGTCCAAATGTTTTAGCAGCATACAAGATACATGGCAAGCACTCCAGACATAAGATACAACTGATAAGATTTAATCAGTTGAACGACTGATTAAATAAATACATGGATGAGTGGTTAAGAAGAGATCACACTTAACAAAGTGTGTAGGATGAGGCCAATGCAAATACTTTAAATTAGGCTGCTGCTGGGTTTAGTAAAAGACTTTGGAGTTTTCCAAATAATATGTATTAGTTCAGGCTCAGTTATACTACAGTAACAAACATCCCCTGACTTTCAGCAGCTGACAATAATAAAGGTTTATCTCTTGCCCATATTCCATTCTTGCTGTACTTACAACAATCTGGGTCCCAGACATTTGTAACAGTCCCTATTACAGCATTGCTTATCTCTTGGCAGAGGGAAATGAGAGCATGGCAGAGCCATGAGATGGTCCCTGAAGCTTCTGTTCAGAAGGAACAAGCACCTTTCTGCTTGAAAGCAAATAATATGGTATCAATGCGGCAGAGATGTTTAATCCTTCCACAGGAGACATCTGCCCCCCACCCCCCGAAAGGAACATATGGAGAGAAAAATCTCTATTTGAAAATAAAACATTTTCTCCAACATAGAATATAGCCGTCTAAAATTTTAGTAGATGAACAAAAGGAAATTTTCTGGCTCACATAGTCTGATAAGGTCTGGCAGATTAAGAGAAATTGCGATGACTCTTTGCTTTATTCTTGGGGAAACCAGAACCCTATAGGATGAGGCAGAATGCACGCTGGGAGAGTGAGCGCCCTAACTAGTCCACCATGATGTTGTCCCTCAGTGGGGTTTTATTTCCCTTTTACCCAAGCCTGACCCTTTGATTCATCTTCTGATGCTTTATGATATTTCTGATAGTTTTTGTACTTACAGGAATTTTCTTTTTTTTAAAAATGAATTTTTTTTTTAAGATTTTATTTATTTATTTGACAGAAAGAGATCACAAGTAGGCAGAGAGGCAGACAGAGAGAGAGAGAGAGGAGGAAGCAGGCTCCCTGCTGAGCAGAGAGCCCGATGCGGGACTCGATCCTGGGACCCCGAGATCATGACCTGAGCCGAAGGCAGCGGCTTAACCCACTGAGCCACCCAGATGCCCCACAGGAATTTTCTTAATACTAAAGTTAGGCTTTTCCATGGAAGATGGAAATAAATGCAGATGGAAAGAAAACCCAGCCTTCTGTTTCTAGTGGAGAAGGTCTGTATTTAACACCTTCTACAGATCATTAATATCTATTTCTTAGAAGAAAATTGAAGTGTTCAACTGACTGGGTCAGTCAGTCACTCTTCTGACTCCTGCTTTCATGTAGTTCTGGGGGAACAAGATTCTAATAAGGAATTAAATGTAGGCCTCCTGGGTAAACCTTGCGCTTTCCTCATTTTAGAGTGAAATAGACAGAGATCCTGAAAGATTTAGAAGCAGGTGAGAATACAGAACTTCTATAATTCAATTAACATCTGCCTTGACAGAAAGGGTACCTGAAGTTTTTAGGCATAGTCTGAACTTCTCTCTGGAAATGGGGATGATATTTAAGGAACAAAAATGTGTGACCAGAAATGGAATGGAACGTAGCTGAGGCAAAGCTTGGGGCATGCTGAGGAGCTTCTTTAAAAATGCCTACGGGCAGAAAATGTGCAAAATAAGAGATTTTTTTTTTTTTTCCTTCTGGCAAGTGAGGCTCTGATCCTGTAACCTTCATACATATTTAACAGCAGTTGACTTCAATTGACTCCAAGTACCTTCAACCCCATTTAACTTACTTCTGTTTTGCCAAAAACACAAAATCAGAATTAAAACTAGAAGAACATAAGTGATAGAAAAATAGGCTGGAAAGGCAGGGATCGTGTAATAACCATTCGGCAAGCAGTGAAACCCCACAGCTATGATCACCCAGGGAAATCTTGGAGCAGCGGAATGCCTATCAATCTTTTGGCTGAGCCTATGCTACGCCCCATACTGCTTATGAAACACTGAACTATTTCTGAAGCTCTAGAGAAAGATAGTCAAACATGTCTTTATTTTATTAACTTTTCTCTTTTCTGTTTTATTTCTGTGCGATGTTTACTGTCAGAGACAAAAGTTACATTTTCAAGGAAAACCCACTGGAGGGTGGTTATTTCTATTTGAGGCCCGTAACACCTACCAGCAGACCCTGATGTCAGACAGAAGGTCAACTCTTCCATCCAATCATTACCATTAGCAAGTCACAAAGATGAACAAAAGATCAAAGCAGATATTCACCCAATTCTAAATGTCTCAGGTAAGCCTATTCCCTTGCTGTATCCATTGAATCAGCTAAATGATGGAAAAATAAGAAAACTCTAGGCAGGAGCAAGACTTAAAGAAATCAAACAAGGCAGGTACAGATGAATCATGAAGAATATGCTGGCTTCAAGTTGTCAGCTTCCCCCCCCACACACACACACACCCCTCCCGCCAGCTTTATTCTAGTGTCTTCAGGGGCATTTTTGGACTCAAGTGATAGTTTCATGTTTATAAAGCAAACTGAACTTTCAAGCTTATGTGACTGCTCCCTATCATTTGCTTGATTCTGTTGGTAAAAACTACTTTCATGTAAGTGTTGAAGTTTAGAGGTGAACCTGGCTTTTCTACAAGACAAGATGTTTGATTAGATTTTACTACTTTATTTGCATAAACTGTCACTAGTTACTTATAAACACTGTAGGACACACATCTTTCTTCCAATTTCTCTTTTTTCCCCTTACAACTACCAAATCTAGCTATATCATAGCTTTAATCTCTCTTATGCCATTCTTATTTCCACTTTTCAGGAAATTATATCAGCTTTATGGCCCTTAAGAACCTTAAACCACACCCCCATTCTCCTACTCCACCGCCACTTACCACCATTGAATCAGGAAAGACATTGTAACATTTTTCTATTCTCTTTGTACCTCTATGTGGTTCATATTCCATCTTATATCCTAGGATTCCGAGTACATGACATGTCTGTCTCTTTACCAAAGAGGTATTATGCTATATTGATTCATAGCAAGGACTGGCAATTATTTTCTATAAAGGGCCAGACAGTAAATATTTTAGACATTGTAGGTGATCGGGGCAACTTCTCAACTCTGCCATTATAATGTGAAAGCAGTCATGGACATGTAATCAAATGGGCATGTCTGTGTTCTAACAAAACTTTATTTACAAAAGCAGGTAACTTTCAACCTTGGCCCATGGTGACTCCGGGCATAGTTGATGGACTTTGGAGTGACACTACCTCATTTACTGGCTCTGTGCCCTTGAGCAAATCACGAAGCCCTTTGTGTCTTAGTTTCCCCTTCTTCATGGGAACAATAATAACACCTTAATATGTGTTATTGTTTTTATAGGGTTGTTTTATTTTATTTTTTTTTTTTTTAAAGTGTGTTTATTTTTTTTTTTTAAGATTTTATTTATTTATTTGACAGACAGAGATCACAAGCAGACAGAGAGGCAGGCAGAGAGAGGGGGGAGAAAGCAGGCTCCCCGCTGAGCAGAGAGCCTGATGCGGGACTCGATCCCAGGACCCTGAGATCATGACCTGAGCCGAAGGCAGCGGCTTAACACACTGAGCCACCCAGGCGCCCCTATAGGGTTGTTTTAAAGCTTAAATTAGATAATCCATGTAAAGTTATTAGATTTGTGTCTGGCTGAGGATAAAATCAATGAATGTTTGCTAGTGTTATAAACAACTTGGGGAAAAAGGCCCTGTATTATTTATTTTCATCTTTTTGTACTCCTACATTCTTCTCACTCCCCATAGCACATAAGCAGAGTACAAGTTACGTATCAGTAGATACGCGTTGAATTGAATTGAATTACTCTGGTTTGCTTTGCTCTTACTCATTTACAAAGACTAACTTATTTTTTAAAACTTTTATTTACTTATTTTAGAGAGAGAGAGAGAGAGATGAGTGGGTGAGGAGAAAAGCGGTAAGGAGAAGTGGGCTCCCCACTGAGTAGGGAGCCCAATGCGAGGCTTTATCCCAGGATGCCAGGATCATGACCTGAGCCAAAGGCAGATATTTAACTGACTGAGTCACCCAGGTGCCCCTCCAAAGACTAACTTATTAATCTCTTTTCTTATTCTTTCCCTCTGATTAAAGATCATCTATATTTTACTGATTTCTTACTCCTGCAGGAAAATTTTATTTTGAGCTTCTGCCACTAATGTCTTTTTCTCCCCTTTTATGGCTTAGACCTAAACTTTTAAAGGATCTTTCTTAACAATATCAAATCTTAAATTCTAACTCAATATTTTTATGGTGGACAGACTCTAAAACATCTTCCCAATTATCTCTCCCTACTGGTATTCTTGTCCCTATGTAATACCTTCTCCATAACTATGAGTAGGACCCATGACTTGATTCTCAATGATAAATTACAGCAAAGATAGCAGGGTGTCACTTTCAAGATTATATCACATAAGACTTCCATTTTACAAGTAGGCTCTCTCCTCTGGCTCCTCTCTCTCTTTCTTTCTCTTTTTTTTTAAAGATTTCACCTATTCATTTGACAGAGACCACAAGTAGGCAGAGAGGCAGGCAGAGAGAGAGGAAGGGAAGCAGGCTCCCCGCTGAGCAGAGAGCCCGATGCGGGGCTTAATCCCAGGACCCTGAGACCATGACCCAAGCCGAAGGCAGAGGCTTTAACCCACTGAGCCACCCAGGCACCCCCTGGCTCCTCTCTTGATGGCTGATGAAGTAAGCTTCCATGTTAGGAGGTCCACAAGGCAAGGAACTGAGGGCAATCTCCAATCAATAGTCAGGAAGGAACTGAAGCTCTTGGTCCAATAGCCCACAAGAAACTGGATCTTGCCTACAGTCAGATGAGGTCAGAAGTTGGATTCCAGCTTCTGATGAGACCCTAATCCTGGTTGACACCTTGGTTATAGCCTTGTGAGAAACCCTGGATAAAGGACTCAGCTAAGTGTGTCCAGATTCTTGACCCACTGCAATGAGAGGTAATATGTGTGTGTAGTTTTAAGCTGCTAAATTTGTACTAATATTGTTATGCAGGAATAGACAACATAATATTAATATATTGGATTATAACAGCAATTATTGAACATAGTTGTAATGGTTTCTTATCAATGATTTGGTTTGTCAATCATCAAAGTTATTTAATAATTGATTTTAATAGCATTGTGCTAGGGTGAACCTACTTAGTTGAACCCACTTTGTTCACTGTGAACACTCTTGTAATTAATAGTCCACAAAAACACTTGCATCAACCAGCCTTCTTGAAAATTCAATTCTCGAGAAGAATCCTAAATCTAGAAGACAGTGTTAGAGAATGAACATATTCAAAATTTCGTAAAATAAAAGAACACAATTAAGAATAACAGAAGTCTGAAATATCACAACTTCTCTGTGATTGGTTGGGCCATGACGCAGAAGCCAGAAGTTAGTTCTCTTTCTGAAAGTGTCCCTATGGTAGCTATGCTTAGTGGAAATCCATACCATCACTCCTATTCCACTTAAACGTGGTGTCCTAGATAACTGTGATCAGTGTAGTTTGAGCAGGAGACATCTGGCACATTAATAATCCCTGGAATTTGTATTCTTGACCTAACATCTTTAATAAATTTAATTTCCTAGGCAGCTAACTTCCTATTGTGCAGTACTTAAGTAATGAGGGCAATAGATCCTAAGGAAACAAGTAACAATAAATCATATTATCTCTTCCCTATAATCGAGAATGGACATGTGTCATCACAGCTGAAAGGACCAAACCACTTTCTCCCATGCTGGGATAGTGTAGACACGTCTTGAGAGTCCAGAGACAGATCTAGCAGAGTCAGATTTCCCATACCTGCCACTGGTTTCCCTCGCTTTCATAACCCAAGGGATAACAGGGTCGTGTTTAAATGGAATAGGGACACTGATACAGATTCAGGATGTAGGGGTTTCATTATAATAGGTGTGTTTACCTGCACATGGAGAAAAGTCCACTAGAGGACCTGGTGATGTAACAGGAGAGTGATGGGGATGCTTGAAAGCCTGACCCTGTTACATATCAATGGAGTATAGATACCTGAGTGTGCCTCTCAGACAGCTGGCTGATTTTATGAAGCATCCTGGCATTTTTTCCAATCCAGGATGATAAAACCCTACTGAACTGGACCGGAGAGTCCAATGAAAGTGAAGGGTGAACTTTTCTCCTTTTCCTCTTGGAATCTTGGAGGACACACTCCAAAGGGAGGAGGGAAAAGTTAGGATAAAAGAATAACCTACAAAGCTACTCAAGGCTTTGCAGAAGTTTTAATACTGAAACATCCCTTTGAGGATAGGCAACAGGCATAGAGCCAAGCACCTAAGAAAGTAATTTCACTTATAATGAAAGCTCACAGAAAACAGTTTTCAACCAAGCTTTCTTTGGAGTCATTTCTATGGGTTTGGGGTTCTGTTTAACTGATTAATAACTTCACATCTCCACTTAGCTTCACCTTTGCAGGAAGAAAATACCTAATTGTGCCTCAGTCTTACATTAATTTGATCCATATCTAATTGGAAGACTTTTTGTCCTTCCACAAGAATCAGTTACTATTATAATCCATGGAGTCCTCACATCTAGACTAAGACCCTCTCTATCAACCCCTGAGAGCATGAACACTGTAGTAGGTGAATACTGGGGGGCCATTCTGAATAAACTTCAAAGCTGTTCTGCTCAAATTCATTGATTGATGCATTGGTTTCCTGGTTAATTCTAGATTCAGCAGAGTTCCAACACCTGGAGCGCTGAGCTGATGTTGAGTGGAGTCCTATGACTTCTGAAACTGTCTAAACTCTGCTCTCTCTGTGTAACTAGACTGCAAAGGTGCCCTCTTCTGAGAGCTCTGCTGTATCCAGAATCCCACTCCCAGCCTCCTTGTTGCCAAAAGAAATCACAACTGGACCAATCACAACAGGTTCAAGGTTCCTTTACTGATGATAATCCAATTATTTTCCCGAGAGCCATCTTGATTTTGAAAGAATGTGCTTCCTATGCACTGTGAAGGTTAGCTTAACTACACTTTCAGATCGTTAGAGGTGAATTTGTAGGAAATTTACGGTAGACAGTTAATGTGAGGCTTTGATTGTATGTGTATATGTGAAAGTATAAGTTGTAAATTCTGTTTTTTTCATGGCTGCAATGGGCTATATCATTATTTTACAGATTAATTACATTAAACATTTCCTGGAACCATAGGACTATGAAGTGCTTTAATCAAACACATTTGCTTTACTGCTCTCGCAATGAACCCCAAAGGTCAGGACTGTGGTGTGTTATGGCCCCAGCAAGCCACTCAGCTAGAACCAGTTACTTCTCTGACACTGGGGTACAAGACAGTTTTCCAGTGCCTAGGTACTCCTGATCAACAGGAAACTACCTTGTACTATTGACAGGCTGCCTGTGTCCTTGGAGTACCTTCCTATTCACCCAGCATCCACCTTCTTTCCATCTTTCACCTGGAAGCCTGAGTGAAAAAAGTGGCCACACCTCCAATAACCTGTTAGATGAGTGCAATTAAAATGAGAACTTTCCCTTGAATTCCACACCCCAGTTAGCAACAGCTCAACAGTAAGGATGAGCAAAGGCTGTGAGTGGGTTTGGGGCACATACCCAACATTTTGAGCAGCTCAAGGACACTTATCTCATAGCGACTAGGGATTCCAAGAAGCTGTCTACACAACATGCCCGTAGTCATGCTGTAATATATGTAGTCATGCTATAATATATGTAGTCATGCTATAACAGATGTGATGAGAGGGATCTATTCGCAGTTCGATATTTTCTCTTGCACCCCTGAAGTATGTTCAAACAAAACAACATTTCCTTTCTTTACCATAGGGATAGGCTAGCCTTCTTTAACTCTTTCCTTTCCGCAGAGTTCTGAGATTAGCAGAAGTGAAGTCTGTCTGACCTTGGTGCTGAGGTATTTCTACCCCGTTGGCTACTTCCTAGTCTGTTCTCAAATGGATGGGGTGGGTGTCCAAAGGTCTGAGTTCCAGTTCCAGCATTTTTAGCAGTCGCTAAAGCAGTCACAGTGAGTAACACGTGTTGAATCCTCCCTGACCACTACACTTTCATCCTTCACTGTAGAAGGATGAAAAAATAGACAACCCTTTTCTTTGTTCCCTCCAATCTCCTCCTCCTTCAAGAAGGATATCTTGGATGAAGGTAGAAGCACTTAGGTTTCATGTTAGTGTTACCTGTTGGAGGAGAGGGAGCTAACAAAAGAGAACTGATAAGGGCAGGGAGCCAGTAAACTCGGTTATCCCCAATTTGACAAAGATGGAAGAATGGGTTGACTGACCCTCTTTTTTAATACCCCACTAGCTTCCCTGAGTGAGAATAAGTTCCTTGATGCTAGAATCTAGAACCTACTGCTAACTGTGAAAGCTTAAGGAGGCAAACTCTCCCCTCCCACTCTTTGGTAGCCAGGGTTTGGGTAAGGGACCCAGACTTAGCCAGAGACAGAGGGAATGTGCACTCAGCCTCTCTAAGGTGGGGTTCTGTGGTGGGGGGATGAGAGCACCATTCTAGTCACATGCTCCCACTTCCTGGCCTCTGGAGCTCCCTTAATTCTACCCTTTTCCCAAGCTTGTCCCTTCCAGAGGCTGTGAGCCCTCTGTAACTTTCCAATAAATGCTCCCATTTTCATCTGAGCAAATGTGCACCACTTAAAAGTTAGATATTCTAAAATACATATAAAAAATAGCATCTGGTGGCTCAATTGGTTAAGTGCCTGCCTTTGGCTCAGGTCATAATCCTAGGGCCCTGGGATCTAGCCCTGCATAGGGCTCCTACTCCCTCACCGTCTGTCCCTCGCTCCCCCAATTTGAGCTCTCAGGAATAGAATGTGAGATTAAGAAAGCTTGGTATGAAATTTTGGAAACATTGATTCATTCATTGTCTTCTGTCTTTGAAATTTCTCTTAAGAAGACTGGTACCATTCTAATTCTTGATATTTTGTACATAATTTATTATTTAACTCTAGCATCTTTAAAAATAGTCCCTCTGTCTTCTATGTTCTGTTCTCATGATGATAATCTTCTGTGCAGGTCTTGTATCATGCATCAAGTTGGGCAATTGCTGGGCTCTTTTATTTTAGAAACATAAGAGTGTCAGTTTGGGGAAACATCTCTGAATTGTTGCATCATTGGTATACTTTTCTCCATTTTCTCTGTTCTCTCTTCTTAGAAATCTTACCATTTGTATGTCAGACTCTGGATTTCTCTCCTAATTATTTTTTTAACTTCCTTCTCTCTTTTTAAAAATCACTTTGATTTTTTTAAAGACTGTCTTGGGGAAAATTAATTCAACTTTTTCCTTTTGATATTTTTATTAGTCTTTTAAAAATATTTAAATTTCATTTCTAACTTCCAATAGTTCATTTTAGTTCTCCAATTTTTTTTTTTTAAGAGCTCACTGTTTTGGTTTTATGGATGGAATATCTTTTGTTATGTCTCTGAAGACATTACTCATAATTAGGTTTTTTCTAATTTTGTATTTTAGTATATAACTGTTTTGGGCCCCTCCCCCAATTTTTTTATCCTAATTATTTGGCTTTGTCTCTGTAATAATTCACCAGGGCTGTTGTAATTCACCAGTTCTGGGGGCTGGAAGTCAAACAAGCAAGTTATCTCCATATGAAGGTTGTGAGGGGAAGTTCTATTCCAGATCTCTCTCCCATGACATTCTTTTAATGAGGACATCAGTCATATTGGATTAAGGGCCCATCTTAATTAATTGCATCTGTAAACACCCTATTTCCAAATAAGGTCACACTCTAAGATACTAGGGTTAGGATAAGAGGACAACATATGAATTTGGGAGGCATGTTGTTCAACCTGTAGCGCTCTCTGAGCTTCATGTAGAAGCGTTCCTCAGATGTCTCCTCTATGATGTAAGAAGCTGTCCTCCTATACTGAAGGGAGGGTACTGAAGAGCTGAGTTGGAAGTTGGAAGCCTCATGTGGGTGGGGCTGGATAGTGGTGGGTTTCACCCTAAGTTGTTCCACTTGGGCCGTTGTTACCATGATAGCACCTACAGGTCTTTCCTTGTGGGCTGACAAACAAAAACAGCTACTACAACTTTCTGTCTTCTGCTTGGAAGGGATGCACCTGGATGCCAGCCTCCAGGCGGCTAATTATGGAAGAGGGCTGCGGTTACCAGCCTTCGATATATAAATGCTTATTCAACTCCTTGTTTTCAGTGTACTTTTCCACTCTCATCTGTGCCTCCTGTGCCTTGAGTCCAGAGATTGCTGTTTTGCCTTCTCCAAAGAACAAATACCTGGTCTTCTGATGGGTGGCAGTGAGGACCAACTGCCTGACCTTTTGGAGCAGAGCCAGGATTTGGAGGTCTGATTACTACTGAGAGGATTTCAAGTCCATCTTGCTGTTTTCAGCCTACCTCTATGCCATTTCCCAGCTACCTGGTGCCACCAATTTCCGAGTCTTTGGCTCTTCCACGGCACAAACCTAATTGTGTTACAGTGTACATATGTATAGACACTCTACTGAGTCAGTGACCAGTAAACCATTTTATTTTCAGCTTCTTTTCTTTTTTTTTAAGATTTTACTTATTTATTTGACAGAGATCACAAGTAGGCAGAGAGGCAGGCAGAGAGTGAGCGAGAGGAGGGAGCAGACTCCTTGTTGAGCAGAGAGCCCGATGCGGGACTCGATCCCACAACCCTGAGATCATTATCTGAGCCGAAAGCAGAGACTTAACCCACTGAGCCACCCAGGTGTCCTTCTTTTCAGCTTCTAAAAAAATGTCTGATGGTATTTCTTTCCCCATTTTCATTCTCCTTTTGTATATATGCTATTTTTAAAAAAGACAATTCCTTATTGTTTTACTGTGCTTCTAGTAGAATTTCAGTAGGGAGCATAGGAAACTACGCATATTCGATTCACCTTGTTTAACTTGAAACTCCTTAACCCCTTTTGTGGTTAGGATGGCCAGAGCTGGTTTCTTGTACCCAAGAATTCTGGCTGGTAAAGGAAAAGAAGTGGAGACAAAGAGAGGGGGTTGGAATGAAAACTAAAGCTACAGCTCCATCCCCAACATGTACCCTACACGTTAGGCAAAATTTAGCTAACCTGATTCCAGATGTCCATGGAAGTGAGGCTATTTCTTTCTTCTGTGTGTTTGCTTATGCCTCTCCGTGTGTCTGGCCTAACCCTGTTTTCCCTTCTCAGCCCCAACGGCCAGGTAAACGTGTGCCTTCCAAGAATCCATTCAAGACTCATGGACTCCATAAAAGCCTATTATAATCCCTTCAGGACTGAACTGGCTCCTTCACCTCCTCCCCACCCTCAACCACACACACACACACACACACACACACACGCACACACACTTTATGTACATAATGTATACAGGTGTGTCTGCTCTCTGTCAATTTCCACCAACTTCTCCCTAGCTCTACAGAGACAAAGAACCACTCTAATGCAACTGGGAAACAGTCTCACATTCTTGGAGAGTATGTGAGAGTATAAATGTTGGCATCATTTCCAGAACAGAAGTAGTAGTCATTTTCTTTAGAGGGTTCCTTGGATACTGATACATTTTATTTATAAACCTTACCTTTCTCTGAGTCCCAGGCCTTCTAAAGCCAGGGCTGCAATAATACTTGTTACCAATCTGGATGGGTGAAATATACATGTGCTGGGGATATGGGTAGAAAAGTTTCCTATAAACTCAGATGGCTTCTGTATGTCAGCAATCTCTGATAATAATGTAAGTTCATTAGTTTGTTCCAATAGCGAACCGTTCAGAGCATCAGCCATATATCACACGTTCACCCAAAATGTGTTGACCCCTGATACCCATTCTGCAAATTGTTAAACACTGAGAAAAGGAAATCACTAGAATTCCCCATAATTAGTAAGTGTTCACTGTGTGCCAAACATCATACTCAGCGTTTTATGGGAGGATCTCATTTCGCATGAACCAACCTAAGGCAGGAAGATAGAGAAGAAAACAGGACTTAAATCTGATAAGTACCTCAGCCAGGCTACATGGATGGGAAACTCTGGTTCTAGAAGTTGAGTGCTTACCGCCACCCTCTGTGTGGGAGATTGCCCTCTCCCTTTGGAAGTTCTTCCCCTTAGCCCCACCTGACTCAGTTATACCCTTGCTTTATCCTCTGCTCAAGAAGGCTTGATGAATAGTAGAAAATGATTCTCTTAGGACCAGACAATTGAAATATAAGGGGGGCCCAAGAGATGCTCAGTCATTAAAGTATTAAGTTTCACATTGATCCAATCCTTAAGCTAATAGAGCTGTTCAGGACTCTCACTGAACTCCTCCCACCCCCACCCCGAAAGCCTCACCATGCCCAGTGGATTTGCCCCCCAGTGGTGATCAGTTTCCTTTTGACAAAAGAGCATTAGAGATTTTAAAAATCTCTGACACGTAGAGGTTTGTTGGCATGTTAACTTTTAAGACTAGCAATGGGTTTTCTCAGGATTTTTTTTTTTTTTTTCAATTTCACAAGTGAAAATGTATGCCTTGAGAATTGATTTGTCACTGTCTGGTTTTAACTTTCTGACTGGAAAATAATGATAATCACGTCCCTTTCTTGATTTCAGCCAAGCCAGAAAGCAGTAAGTGGCAGGGCCATCTTAAGAAAAAAAAAACCACCAGTCTCCAGGGACTTTTGGTCTTAGATGTGCTGATTTGAGTCATTTACAGAGGTCGTCCTGCCTTTTTAACTGCCTCACTCTCCTTTGAAAAAGCCAACCTTACAGCGGGTCAAGAATGAGGACGAGGGCTTTGCATTTTCACTCAGGGCAGGTTAAGAATGAACAATGTAATGGCCAGGGGATAGAGTGTACTACCGTTACTTTTTTAAAAAATGGGTTTCAGGTGTGTTCTGTTATAAAATGGTGCGGAGGTGCAAAATCCCTTTACTTCTCGTAAAAAGGGAAGGACTGTATTACTCTGCCGTTTAGTTTACTGGTGAAAAGAAAAAAAGAAAGAGAAAGAAAGAAAGAGGAAGAAAGGAAGGAAGGAAGGGAAAGACAGACAGAGGGAGGGGAGATCGAGAAAGAAAGAATGAATGAAAGGGGGAGGGAGAGAGGAAGGGTAAAAAGATGCAAACAAGCAGTTAAGTCACTCTCCCTATAGCTCTTCAACAATGAACCACCTCCAGGAGATAATAGGAATGACAAATGATAAAAATGGTGTTTCCTACAAAGTCAAATGACATTGGTTTGCTGGAAGCCATTTAAAACAGAGAGGTCTTCATCTTGGAAATCTGTAAGTGCCTGTCTCCTTGAGCTTGGGTAAAAGAATGAATTAGGCTGCTGTTGCATTGTCTAACTTAGATCTGGAGATTCATGATGTCCAATGCAGAAAACAGATTAGCTCATACTCACATCTCGAGGGAAAAACCATGGAATAAATACCAGGAGAGAAAATTTGGTGTCACGTAGTACAATATTAGCACTTGGATATATTTTTTAAAACTTTCTGTTCACCTTCAGGAAATGGATATACCAAGCTAATATTTGTATTGTGCTTTATATTTTTAAAGACTTAATCAATGAGTGAAGTGTGGGGCACACTGGTCTGAAGCTGTACAACTAGTTAGTAGCTCAGCCAGGATTAGTCTTCTACTTCCCAACCTGCCACTGTTTTTACTTGCTTACCCAAACTAAGCTAACTTTTCTTATTTCATGTATTTTTTTTTCTTTTGGTGATTGTCTGCTATCTTTCACATTTTTTTGAACAGCATCACCACCTAACTTTTTCTGGGGATCTTAAAACTGCAGCATGTTAAGATTTTCTTTCTTTACTTTTTATATATTTTTAAAAGATTTTATTTACTTGAGAGAGAGAGCACGAACAGGGGGAGGGGGCAAAGGGAGAGGGAGAAGCAGACAGCCCGCTGAGCAGAGAGCCTGATGTAGGACTCATCCCAGGACACTGGGATTGTGACCTGAGCCGAAGGCAGACGCTTAAGAGATTAAACCACCCAGGTACCCAGAAACTGCAGCATGTTTAAACAAACTCCAACATTTTTTCATTTGACTTAAACAAAATCACTAGTAAACTATTTTTCTTTATGTTTTGCCCAATCCTATGGGCAGAGAAGCAGCACCCACCTTCTCTCTGACTTTCTCTAGCACTATCCATGTAACTCTGGATGTACCCAGAAAGGCTGGAGTGTTCTCTGCAACTGGTCAGCCACTGGGAGCACCCGGCCAGCTTCTCACCCACCTGCAGTTCTTACCATAATTCCACAGATAGAGAATATTTTTAGCAGATGAAGAAAATAAGGTTCAGAGAGAGGTTAAGTAACTTGCTCAACCATATAGCCAGGTCAGTGTCAGATGTTGAATTTGAACATAGGTCACCAGTGACAAAAGCGAATGTGCTTTGCACTCCATGCTGGTTCTGTTTCAAGGGGCAAGATATGGCACTGGAGTATAGGGTTGTATGTTAAAACTAGGCATGGATTTTTCTGGAGACTACAGTCTAAATGGGATAAATGGTAAGAGTCATGTCTGTCTATCTATCTATCATCTGTCAGTGTCTCTCTCTCTTTTTTCTTTTTTTGTACCTTTTCATATAATTCCTCTAATGGGAATACATGGGCTACATATCCAGAGATATGCTTCTTTTATTTTCCCAGGTGACAGGTGTCTCATTTGGGTAAGAGTTCTTGATGACAGTCCTTCTCTCCCAGTGATTTGTGAATATTAGCTTCTTCTACCTTTTGGGGTTTCAAATGAGTTAAAATGTTAGTCTGGTTTGTGTTTATTTATTTTATAACCCACTGAGCCACCCAGGCACCCCTCGTTTTTATTTATTTTTTAAAGCACAGTTGATATGCAGGGTTGTACTTGTGCTGGGTATAGAGCAGCAATGCAACAATCCCGCACTATGCTCACCGGGTTAAATGTCATCACTGACTATCACCATATCACATTATTACAATATTATCGACTATATTCCCTATGCTGTAATTTTCATCCCTGAGACTTATCTATACCTCTTAATCCCCTTCACCCCTCCTCTCTGGCAACCACCCATTTGTCCCCTGGATTTATGAGAATGTTTTTGTTTTTGTTTGTCTGTTACTTTGTTTTGTGTTTTAGATTCTACATAAAAGGGAAATCATATGGTGGTTGTCTTTGTCTGACTTATTTCAAACCTCTGGGCCCATTAGCATAGTGGTTTTCATATCTAGCATACTATAGGCACTCCATAAACATTCAGTAAATACAGGAAGGAAAGAAAAAATGCAATCCAAAGGTGATCAGAACACGGTATATACACTGGCAGGTCTTACAGTCTTGCTACGGAGACATATGTGTCCCAAAGCAATTCTATTCCAGTTAGAGCAGTGCTTTTCCACCTGTGCTCCTTATTGGGTTTATGGGAAGTGGTGTAGAGGGGGGAGGTGGGCAATGGATAAAGACTATTTAAAAAAATACCAATGCCCAGTGCTCATCTCATGCTGATGAAAGATTTTTTTGGGTGGGACCTGGTGGGTATTTTTAAAAGGCTCCCTGGGTGGTGCTAATGTTTAACCAATACTGAGACCACCCATGGGTACATGACTGTGTCCATTATGAGGACAAAGAATGGAGGTATCAGGACAGCGGTGAATGTCAGGGGTCTTTCTACAGCAATGTGGTGCTGGACAGAGTCTGTGATTAACACTGGTGACAATGCCAAGAGGAGGACATTGACCAGGAAGCTTAGAGAGGGCAGGGAGTCCCCTAGAGTCCTGGGTCAAAACTACATCATCAGGTCTGAGGCCAGGCTTGAGACCTTCAGGAGGCCACCTTGGAGCCCAGGGTGGTGGGTGTGGCAGGAACAGAATGCAAATTCCACATGAACCTGGATTTGAAATGCTGATTGTGACTTCCTGTTGGCAGTTGGAACTGGTTGCTGGGAGCCCCGCATGAACTCAGAGCCTTTCCATGTGCTCTATTTGAAGATCTGGCTCTGACCCTCTGGGACTCAAGAGACTCCTTTGTGTGGGGTTCCTAGGTGGGTAAGTGGGGGACTCTTGATTTTAGCTCAGGTCATGATCTCATGGATTGTGAAATTGAGACCATTATCCAGCTCTGTGCTCAGCGGGGAGTCTGCTTGAGTCCTGTCCCTCCACTTCTTCCCCTGCTCTCTCTCTCTCTCTCAAATAAATAAACAAATAAAATCTTTAAAAAAGAGCCTCGTCTGTAAGATAAGGGGGTGTCTCAGAATAGCAGCTTTAAACTATGCCTCTGGACTACTAGGCAGTGCTTCTCAAGTTTTATGAATAGGAGGCTTAGCTGAAGAGTTTTGTATAATGAAGATTCCCAGGGCCCCTCCTGAGACTCTGATTCAGTGGATCAGAGGTGGTCGTTCTTCAGAAGGCATAAGTCTGAGTCTCCTGCAAGCACCTCGGGTCCTACTTTGACAAGCACTGTGTAGGACTGTGTAGGGGCTACTGCGTGGGTGGGCAAAGAGGCAGCTAGCAGGGTCTGGGTCCCTGACCCCCTTAAAAGAAAGAAGCTTCCCATTGTTTGTCTCATGTATTGGACGCTGCAAGACTTGCTTTGAAGAAGTTTCATTGAGGATAGCAAAGGAAGTAGAGAACCATTGCAGTGGCTGATCCTCAAGGTCCCACCAAAACCCAACATCCTGTGAGACTTGGTGGAGGAAACTCCCAAGAGATGGGGAGGGAGAGAGCAGAGAAGCAAACACTAAATTGGGGATAATGTTTTTATTTAAGGAATGGACAGAGGAGATGACAGTCAAGGGAGGAAAGACATACAATTTTTTAAAGGTTTTAGTTTTCAAATGCTTTTGAAACCCATATGCCATAAAGATAAACCAGTGAAATAGAAAACAGCTGGCAAGGTGGCATTTTGTCTTATATAAAGGGATGGCTCTTAGCCCCAACTATAAGATCTGAGTGGGTAGTCCCTGATGAAAAAATAGACATCTTCACCCAGGATGGGGAAATAGCTTCAGGGCCGCCATTATTAGAGAAGATGTACTTCTCCAACTTGCAGGCAGCAAAGACTATAAAATCCCTCCCACCTGGTTATAAAACTATTTCCAGAGTGTATTTTGAAGGAGGCATTCATGGCAAACATCAATGGAGTGTCTTGCATTGGGAGAGAATTGCATGGCTGAACCCTTTCAGGAGCTCTGGATTCTGTTCTGGCATGGACTTGTGAAACAGCCAAAGGAAAGAAATTGAGAGAAGACTAGAAATTGTATTAAAATATGGACTTTCAGAGAAGTCAACTGATAACTCTCTTCATAGTGTATTACCCGGACACAGAAAAACAGCTGGCTTGACGTGCGACCGAACACCCCTGTGTTCTAGACACTTCACAATGGCAGATGCTTGCTTGGCTCTCCCTGATGTAATTGCCCTTGTTCCCAGACTGACTGTAAGTTCCCTTCAAGGGCAACTATATCGTAGCCAGTGCTATATCCCAACACTTCGCAGAGCCTGTCGGATGATGGACATGTAATAATAATTGTCTATTTTAGTTGGTGTGGACCAAAGTGAAATGCAAGAAGGAATTCTCTACAGGTGACTTAATAGAAAAAAGATTTGAAGAGAACTGGTGTCGTGATACTCTCCACTCACTCATGACTCAGTTTGTTCCTACCAGAACCAAAACCCTATGCTTGCATATTATTTCTATTTTTACTTACATCTCCGCTTATGTAACGAATGATTCTGTCAACTCCATTTTGTCTATTCTGCACTGAAAGTCAAGTCTTCTTAACCCTGGTCCTTTATTATCTATTTTAAGTCCCAAGTTCAGGGATCCTTTTAGGTCTTGCTGTATAAGAATTCCTGAATCAAAGTGCACCGGGGTGGCTCAGTTGGTTGAGTTTCTGACTCTTGGTTTCAGCTCAGGTCATGAGATCAAGTCCTGTGTTGGGCTTGCACTCAGCATGGAGTCTGCTTGAGATTCTCTCTCCCTAGCCCCGCCCCCATGCTTATGTGTGTGTGTGTGCAGTCTCTCTCTCTAAAACAAATAAGTAAATCTTCAGAAAAAAAAAAAAAAAAAAGAATTCCTGAATCAGGTTGACCCAACAAGAATTCAGCACACATCTCCTGGTGCTCAGATGGGCAGAGGAGGCAACCCATATCCTCTGTGCATAGCACCTGAGGAAGCACGGCCACCACGGTCATAGACAACACTCTCCAGATATTAGATCAGACCTGATGTGGAATCAACAAAGTACTACCACCCACCACCCGGACATGCTCGGCACCTAAACATGAGCCCCTACCCTACTGACAGGCCAGTGGAAGGTGGTAGCATGAACCTTCTCCAACCAAGGGCTATAGGGAAAGTGATATTCTCTGGGAAACACAGAGCAGTACCAGGATGAGAGTCCGGAAAGGGTGCTGGAGGACACGGACAGGCAGAGGCAGCATTTGCCATGCCCCAAATCCATGTCCCAAACCATTCCCCTTCCACCCTTGCAGAAAACCTTTCTTTCCTTGAGGTACTTTCCTTCTGGCTATATCCCACCATTGGTCAGGATTTCCTGGGTTGCAAACCACAGAAACTGGCCTGTTGAGGTGGGCTGAAAACAAATGTGTTCATGGGAGGCTGGATTAGCCAGCTGCAGTGTGGATGCTGCCTTGGGTTGGGGTGGGAGTCCAGGTGGGAGAGCCAGATTTACAGGCTCTAAAAGCAGGAGCAAAGCCTACTGGTCTGTTGAAAACCCACTGCTGGCCCACTCGGCACCATGCACTCCTGGAGGCTGCCATCCCTCCATGCCTGTGCGGCTAACAGCTGGGCGTGGGGATTTGATGGCCATCCCCTTCCAGAATGGCTCCCGTACAATGGACACAAACATGAGCTTCCTGCTGCAAGTTTGGGGCAGGCATCTCAGATGGGCAGAACCTGGTCACATGACTTTATGCCATCCTCCAGGGAGTCTGCCAAAGGGATCCTGGCTTCCTAATGAAAGACTGTCTTCACCTGCTTCTCTTGGGGATTCCCCTAAACAGAGCCTCACCTGTCAGAGTTGGGGACTCCCATCCTCATCACTTCCTCTCATCTTCCTTTCTTCCTCTCATTCCTCTCATACTTCTGTCTCCCCATCTCCACATCTCTCACTGGCCTCTTAGCAGCCTAAATCACAGACCTTTTCTGTCCTCTGTCTTGCTATCTATTATCAGCTGTGACTTTGGTATCCATGCAAGTGGTCCATCCAAGAGCCTAAGTTCATGGGACCTTAAATCCAGAGACTTCCATCTCCATGTCACTTTTTTTTTTTTAAATGATTTTATTTATTTGACAAAGAGAGAGAGAGAGAGATTGGGCACAAGCAGAGGGGAGGGGCAGAGGCAGAGGAGAAGCAGACTCCCTATTAAGCAGGGAGCCTGATGTGGGGCTCCAACCCAGGACCCTGGGATCATGACCTGAGCAGAAGGTGGACACCTAACTGACTGAGCCACCCAGGCATCCTCATCTCCACATCATGTTTGTCACCTACATCCAGAGTCACACCAAGGTGCTTGTCATTGCTGAGAATTGCTTCTCTATAGAACTCACCTCCTGTGTCTCACCACCACCCCTTCTCTGCTCTAGAGATAAGCCGCCAGTGCCCACACCCTCCTATTAGTGCCCTGAAACCTCTCTTTCTCTCCAACACAGCATGCAACCAAGCGCAGTCCAGGAGCATGCTTAATGCCTTTATACCCCTCTTCCTCCCTTGCTCTTCCCAAGAATCTCCCCACAATGGATTCGTTCTATAAAATGTCTACTAATACACCCAGGTATTAGCTATTGCCAGTCGTACTGGGAAAGGGTCCTCAACCTGTGTTGGCTGGTGTCACTACAAGTCCCTGGTCCCCTGTCTTGGCTGGGTCTTGAACACTAAGAAACTAATTCTTTGTTTATCAACTACCCTGTTCATCTTTTTCTACTTTCCTCAAGCTCCCCCGGTCATGCTTCCCCCTTTCAATTCTCTGGCCCTCAGCACACTGTGAGCCTCTTACTTTCTAAGTGAATTAAGACGCTTTCCCATTTCTATTGAGGGTGAATGCTTTCCCATTTCTATTGAAACCCACACTTCATTCTCCATTTTCGTTTTCAGATAAAGGTCAGTCCCTCATCCCAAATTTTGTTTTTTGATCCCGTTCCCCGCCCCCCACAAAGTTTGCCTCATCTCCCTTGTATGTTCAACTTTTCTCTCTCCTGTTAGCTCTTGCTTCACAAATATTTTCAGATCATCTTCCCCAGATGGTAAGCGCCTCAGAAGCAGGGGTCCTGACTGATTCATCAGTGTTTGCCCTCAGAACTGAATACATAGTAAGAAATACATATTTGTTGGGCTGAATCCTTCACATTTCCACATATATTACCAGTAGACCTAAAATTTATGTCCTAAATCTAAACTCACCATTGACTAAAGACCCATTAACAGGGAGAGGCCTTTAGCAAATTCATTAATTAGACTCATTCTACACAGAGATTACATTAGTTTTATATTATCATTACTACTTGTCAGTGAACGATAAAGAACTTGAATTTCATAGGTATGTGTAAATTTCATTTAAAATAATAATTGTTATTATTAATATTTACACAAGTCATTTATTCCTAGAACAGGCCTGTGCTAATTAATATTGTTTTCATACTAATAATCACTATGAAGCAAAGTTCTCAGGAAATTCCCTGGTAAGAATAATTTTCTACATGTGCCATGTACATGCATTTGACCTTGGGAGCACTAGAGTGGGAAGAGGAATACAAGCCAGAGCTTAGATCCACATGTGCAGTATAGGAGTTCATCAGGGAAAAAAGCTACCTGGAAGAGGTGAGTTTTGAATTGAAGTTTCAAGTGGGGTTGACTCAGGACACCTGGGTGGTTCAGTCAGTTAAAGCATCTGCCTTCAGATCAGGTCATGATCCCAGGGTCCTGGGATTGAGCTCTGCGTCAGGCTCCTTGCTCAGCGGAGGTTTGCTGCTTCTCTCTCAGGCCCCCTCTCTGTTCATGCTGTCTTTCTCTTTCTCTTTCAAATGAATAAATAAAAATATCTTTAAAAAATAAAGTGAGGATGACTTTTGGATACCCAGGGACTAGACCATGCTAGGGAGTTCTGAGCCCCACCAAGAAAGAGTTAAACCTTTGCTCATGTGGATGGCTAGAGTCACGAATGTATTCATTCACAAACTTGATTGTGGAGCATTTGACATTTCTGATTCTATGCTCCTTACACAGTTGCTTCACCAGCCTATTCCTGCATTTTGTAAAAAACAAAACAAAACAAAACAACAACAACAACAAAAAATGAAGAAGAAGAAGAGAAAAAGAAAGAAAGAGAGAATGAAAGAAAGAGAAAAAAAGCTTCCCCCATCCCTGCTTCTTGCCTTATGTTCTCTGTTATGATCTGTGGGTGACTTAGTGTGACAACCTATTTACCAGGGACCCAACCAGGGTGCCCACTGCTTCTCTGCCTCTACCTGGGACTCAGCTCTGGACCCACAGGGGATGCTCCTGGGCTCAGACACTGGAGTTTGCTTCAATTCTGTCTTGGCTGAACAGAGATTGCCATCAAGGCTCTTTCTTTCTATTGACAATGCCTCATGCTTTGTCTTCAGCTCAGGTCAGTGGTTTCCTTCTCATCTTTCTGGGTACTAAGAAGAATCCAAATTTGCTTTGACACTGGGGCTCGGCCTCATTTTTGTCAGCCTTCCCCAGGCCTTCTGTCTACTTGCCTTTCCTTCTGGCCAGGTCAAGCCCATGGCCGGGAGCCCCAGGAGGCAGCTTCCAAATGCAAACTGTTCAATTCCCTCACATCTGCCAAAATGCCACCTATGGCCCCTCTGGTCTTGCCGATTCCAGGTGCCCATCTGCCCACCTCAGCTCTTTCCTGCTTCTGGTCTCACCCATGATAGGACCTTATTTATGTAGGGATGCTTTGGCTTCTGGGGCCCCCAAGGGCCCTGTGAGAGTCTGTCATGCCAACTGAGCACTTGGTGAGTCTGAAAAATGAGGTGGGCATTGGGTATAAGGCATTCATCGTATGCCATCCTTTCCAGTAACCATCGGGGTGTTTCCCCTGGCCAGACCCCAGCCCCACCCGAGAGGGTGCACAGGGGAGGCGAACAGAAGAAGTCACAGAGCCTTATCTGCTCCGAAACCCCCTTCCCAAAGCTCCAGCTCCTCTGAACCTCCAGGAAAAGAAACCCTGCTTTCCTTGTGGTGGGAGGTTGAGCTGTGTGGCTGCCCTTCACTCAACATCATCATTTCTCTTCCAGCTGACGAGGTGAACAAAAGAAGAGCTACATGCCAATAAGAAATCAGAGAGAGTGCTTTTTAATCAAAAGACTTTTATCCTCTGGTCTGAAAATAGGGAAAATATATATGATTTTTAATTTATTTATTTGTCAGAGAGACAGTGAGAGAGGGAACATGAGCAGGGGGAAAGGCAGAGGGAGAAGCAGGCTTCCCGCTGAGCAGGAAGCCTGATGCTGGGCTCGATCCCAGGACCCTGGGACCATGTCCTGATCTGGAGGCAATTGCTTAACAACTGAGCCACCCAGGCACCCTGGGGAGAGCCTGTTTTTTAAAATATGCAGTATTGTGAGCAGCACATCACACAAAGGCTGGGGACTGAATGCGGAGGCTGAGTTTGGGTGAGAGAGAAAAGCGGATTTCATTTCATCCACACTCTCGAGTCCAAGACCCTTCTAGAGAAGGAAATAAACAGACTTCTCTGCTAAAGATGTGGTACAGGCAAGAGCTGTTCACAGAACCAGGAGTCACAGAGTCATCGCCGTGGGCCTTCAGGTAAAGTGCTTATCTGCAGACTTCCAGAGAATTCTGAAATCTCACATCCGTGATCTTGAAGTCACAGACTGTCTTCTAATCCCAACACATGTGCAGGGCATGCATTTTGGTAACCGTGGATGGCCCCTCAATGTGCTTTTCTTCTACTCGTGAAATTTCTGCTCATGGGTTTTTTATACTAGCATTCAGATCCCAGCCCGACATTTCCTGCCTTGGAAAGTTGAATTCCTGGCTTCTTTTCTGGTTCTTTTTCTCCATCTGCAATTTCAGAAGGAATCTCAGAAGGTTCATCTATAGCCCTGATCTGATTGATCCCTGCTTCGATGCTAATAAGCAGGCCGCATTGACTTACCTTTTAATAAAGTCATCAGCAGAAACAAGTGGGCCTCACAGGGGAGTGCAGAGAGACACTTATCCTTGGTGGGACAAGGGTTCTCTTCTGCATAATTGACAGCAAATAAAACTAATATCTAATGAAGATGTTGACATAGCTTAAAATACTCCTCTTTGTTTGGGAATTGAGCGCCTTGCTCCCTTGTTTATCAAGGGGATTGGACACATTTCTGTGTCCTGATCCAGTCAATGGCAGGAGGTGCTGGACTGGATGGGCAGGGACCTTGAAGTTCAGGATGAAAGCACATTGAGCTGGACCAGTAGATAACCTGAAGTACGTCTGGTGGTGAGTATCAGGCAGCCAGGTAAGCCGACAAGCATCCTGTCGTGGGGGCTGGGCAGAGAGGTGGCCGAGGCTGGACTTCAGTTCCCACAGAGACAAGTAGGAATAAGACTTAGAGGAAAACAGAACTTTCCATGTATTTCAGAGAATATGAAGATCAGTACTGGGTAAGTAAGAGCTTAGCCATAAGGAAGGGGGGAAGAAAAAGCAAAGTCTGGTTTTAAGACCTTTACCTATCACAGCCTATGGTTGTCTGTTAACAGATGCTTTAGCCACCAGATGCTGGTCTGTGGACCCCCAGCACTGACACCACCCATTAAAAATGCAGAAGCTCAGACCCCCAGCCCAGATCTATTGAATCGGAGTTTGCCTTTGGTCGCAGGGCCACCACAAATGCATTAAGTCAAGAGCACAACCCTCGATGACAGGCTCCCAAAAGCAGGTGCTTTTCCTTCCTATTCACTGTGGTCTTCACAGTGGCTACGAGATGACCGTATAATACGTATTTCCTAAAGATATTAATTAACTTAGGTTCTGAAACTACCCGGAAGTGCTTACTTCTGCCATGTCTGGGAGCAAAATTAGCCCCTGAACATGTAATTGATGGAGTCTCAGTTGGGGCTGGAGCCCACATGGCATGTAGAAGTTGAAGGCACAGAGCCCAGCCCGGCTGGGACCCCCTGGCATGGGCGGTAGTGCTGTGGCATAATGGGGCCAGGGTCCTGCGTTCTGTCTGTGCCTTGTGATCTGCGTAACACTGAAAAAATCAAATCCCTTACCTTCTCTTTGGGTCTCATTCATTCATCTCTAAACCAGGTAGATAAAAATATCTACCTTGCCTTTCTCACTGATGTCTTCGGAGGATTAATTGAAACAATATACACGGAGACACTTTGTAAACAGGAATCAATTATACGCAGACAGAGAATTCTGGTTTAATCTGCCCTTTGATCTTCTACTCCAGCTTTGTGCCTGCCCTGTGCCCGTCCTGGGCCCTCCCTGCCCCACAATCACATGTGGGACATGTGGTTGGGGCCAGGCTCAGGGGCAGGGACAGGTGCTGGCCTGGAGAGGTCCACCTTCCAGACCTCCAAGTCACTGCCAAGGCCACCTGCTTCTCAGGATCGCCGTGCCAGGTGCAGGGGTATGGTGGCCCCTCTCGGCATTGAATTTATTCCAACCTTTCAAAGAGAGAATAAGCAGCAAGAAATCCATCAATCCCACATCAGCCTGACCCCATTTTACAAACCTGATGATACTTAGCATACCAGCATGTTTGCTTTCTTTCCAGCAAACAGTCAAACATGATTAAACTCTCTCCTCATTTCCATATTAATAGCACACCCGTGTGAAGAATTTAGGAAAACACATTTCTGGAAATCTCATTTTTGATTTAAAATTTTCCAGTGTTGCAATGAATAGCAACACCCTGCCAGGCAGAAATGTTCCCTCCTGTCAGAGAGCTCCGAGGAGATGTTGCTCCCTTTCTGGCAGCTTCTTCCCATGGTCATCAACTTGGTCACGAAATGCTTTCTTCAGCGGCAGTTCCCTAAGGCTGTGACTTAAATGTGCCTTTTTCTGTTTTCTCCTTATTGAGAACAGGGGAGAGGGCTTCCTAGCTATCTGAGTAAGGTCGCTCCTCATGCTTAAAAATGACAATGAAATTCTTCCATCCATTCCCAGAATGTGGAATCAGAGACCCTTCCTCTTCTGATTGGATGGCTCCATTCCCTCTCACTTTTCTTCAGATCTGGGGCAGAGACCAGTGTGCAGATGAGGAATGGAGAGAAACATGAGCACAGCTGAGTCCCAGACCTCCCCATCCTCAGCACCCTCCCCGCTGCTGAGAATGTTGGGAGGAGAAAACCACCTTAAGCTCTGGAAGCAGACGGAGAGCCGTCCTGGTCTTGGCTCCTTCATGAACAAGCCGTCTCACTTTGGGCAAGTAGCTTACTTAAAACTGTTTCTTGGACTATTCAAAAGAAAAATAATAATATTATTAGCACTGATCTACCTCATGAGGGTGTTAGGAGAAAATTTAAATAAATGATACACATAGAGCACTTAGCTCAGTGCCTAGCATACAGCGAGTGCCCAATAAAAGTTGGCTGTTGGTATTTTGTTTTTATTTTTTTAATGTATCACTATACATGGTTCCTCCCAGCATCCCATTCACAGCAGAGGGGAAAAGAAGAATTCCTAGCCAGGATTCATCCTTTTTTTTTTTTTTTAAGACTTTATTTATTTATTTGACAGAGAGAGAGAGAGAGTGATCACAAGTAGGCAGAGAGGCAGGCAGAGAGAGAGGGAAGTAGGGTCCCAGCCAAGCAGAGAGCCCAATGCAAGGCTCTATCCCAGGACCTTGAGATCATGACCTGAGCCAAAGGCAGAGGCTTAACTCACTAAGCCACCCAGGCCCTTTGGGCAGCCAGAGGGCAAGGAAGGTGGAAATCTATGTGGAACGCAGGAGGGCTCCTTCCATCTCTGCTCTTGGACTGTGTTCTCATTCCCTGTGACTTTAGAAAGAACCCTGTTCCAGGGGCGAGGACAGGCATGTGTTAGCCCCAGCTCTGTCTCTTACCACTTGGTAAGTTTCTTAAAGCCTCTAAAACCCAGAGATAGCTCTGAACTCACTTCAGGTTTCTTATATCCCTGAATTGGGTGCAATGAAAGATGGTTTATTTGTTGGGCTGGAGTTGGGGGGTTCCACAGGACAGGTTTTATAGGGGAGCATGTTGAGATCCGAACTGCAGTTAAGTGACTTGCTTAGGACCTAAGACAGAATGCTGTCTTATGGATGCAGAGAAATTGTTTCTTCACATGGCCCCTGCCCCCCGTCTCTCAAAGCCAGTGAAGTCTGCGGGAGGCGATAAGCCACACTCCTACGGTGGCAGATTCATGGTTGACTTCTGTCCAGCTGTCTCCCGGGACACGTTTCTGCCAGGTTGCGTGTCTGGTCCCATGTTAGTTTTATAACCATGGCTTTCCCCATGCCAGGTGTCTGGCCCTGTGCTTGGAGCAACGGAATTCGTTCTATTTCTGAATTCTGCCATCTGCACCCCAGGGTTTTATGCTCCAGATGATATGTGACTCCTTCTCTGTGAATCATCTGGAATGATTCAGGGGTTTTCTTACAAGGCACAGAGCAGTGAACTGGCCCTTTTTTGTCTGTGCCCTGGGAGTAGACGGGGTGAGGGAGGAAGGAGAATGAGAAGCCCATCTCTCCTGCTTTCTGCTATGGCATGGATTCTATCCGCACTGATTTCCAGATTGATGGCTACCCCTTGGTGCGTGCCTGGAGCTATCAGGGTGAGGCCCGACAGGCCTCCTCGAAGTCACCAAAACCCTGCCTTCAAACCGCTTCCTCATTTCTTTCCTGCCACAGGCACACAGATCCCTATGCCTTTGAATGTTTGCCTGGGAAACACCATATGTGTGAACTAAGTTTATAAAGCACTGAGTTTAAGAATAAATTTCAAGATGCTATTTTTCAGCAGCCTGTGAATCACTTCAACTCATTTGCAAAATAAACTCTTTGCCGGGGGAAATTCATTTTTGATGACCGAAGACAGAAGGAAAGTTGTAATACATGGGGCTTTTCCCTCCCGATAGTCATGAGCGATTCTGCCAGGAGGGGTAGGGACGGGCAGCCATCTAATGTTGTGAAGGCGAAATCCCGAGTAATAAATAGATCTATCTAACACATCATACGGTAGACTCAGACTCCCGTTTTCAGAGCCTCGTGGCATTTTATCAAACAACCTGGACTTTATTTTGGGTCTCTCGGCAGAAGCAGAAAGATGGATGTTACAATTTTTAAAAGAGATTTTCTAGGGTTGCTCTGTTCCTTGACTTACCAAAGGGGCCACTACCTCACCACCTGGTAGTGAAAAAGCATGTCGGAAAGGCTACCCTCGCGGGATGTGTGTGAAGTGACAGGCTTGCTGCTGACGTGGAAGGTAGTTTGGGGTGCCCTTGATGGGCATGGAGAATTCGCTGGGAATCGGGCCATTGATATCTGCTGCCTGGGATGGTAGGTCTCAGATGCATTGTTTTCGGTTTCTCGTATGTTGCTGCCTTTTTGTGTGCTTGTGACCGTTGGCTGAATTGTGCCTCTTCAGCTCTCTCGGCTCAGTCTCTTGGTTTTTTGTTTGTTTGTTTGTTTTATAATATCCTTATCTAAAGAGGGGAAGCTGGGGCCGGCTAATGATGATGAAAGATACGTGCAAAAAGCAATCAGCACTACCTCATCAGGAGCAAAGCTGCTATTTAGGTCATACCCATGGACCAGAGCCCTTGGCATTGATTTCCTCACTTCTTCAGGGACATGTCCCAGGCTGTGCAGGGGGGAATGGCCCAGAGAAACGAACACAGCGCCATCACGGAAATGTGCACCCGGGAACTGCTGACCTCTTCCGGACGGACGGTAGCAGGTGAAGATACTGCTGGAATGCTCTTGTTTGTTGCCTCCATAATTGTGCAAATTGTACTGGCTTCCCTTTCTTTCCTTCTTTCCTTTTTTTTTTTTTTAAATTTATTTATTTGACAGAGAAAGATCACAAGTAGGCAGAGAGGCAGGCAGAGAGAGAGAGAGGAGGAAGCAGGCTCTCTGCCCAGCAGAGAGCCTGATGTGGGACTCTATCCCAGGACCCTAAGATCATGACCTGAGCCGAAGGCAGTGGCTTAACCCACTGAGCCACCCAGGCGCCCCTGGCTTCCCTTTCCTCACACGTTTCCTTTTCACCCTTCCAGACAGGTCTGCGTTTCTAAAATTGATCCTGATTGGGCCACCAGAGATCAAACCGATCAAACTGATTTAGCCAATCCATTAGTATATAAATGGCACGAGGCGCGCATGTGGGAAGAACACTGGTACCCTGGGCTCAAATGCAGGTGTGGGAGAGAAGTGGGCTCAGAAGCAGGTCTCAGGTCTGTGCTGAGTAGAGTTCAGTGGCTCCTGGCTTTCCAGGTGACCACAGCGTAAGGAACATTTTGGCTCCCAGTCTGGTTCGGTGCAGCCTAGAGAGCTGAAAGCAGTTTGGGGTTCTGGTTTGACTTAATGCAGCATGCAAGCCTAGCTGGTGTGGGTGTGAACCAGTTTGCTTGTTTGTTTCTTTAACTGCAAACACTGAGAAGGTAGAAGCCAAACTCCGGGCTTGGTGCTCAAGGAACAGTCACAGATTCTTTCACCAATTTTTAAAGTTTTGTTTAGTCCCTGGGCCTTCAGGCTTTCTACCTGGCAAGAAAGCAGAGGACCCCAGGAGTTCCTGAGCCGGCAGCTTCCTGGGAGCTTGGAGTTTGGAGCATGGTTTGGGCTCCGGGCAGGTGCTCAACATTGTTGAAGGCACTCTCTTTCTTGACACCATGGTGTACGCCCATGCGTGTTCATGCGTGTGCCACATGACGCCGTGTGCACCCATGATCCAACACTCGACACGCATGAAACACAAGAGGTCCCCAGGGCTACCCCTGAGGACAGGGCCTACCTCTTCTCATACCCCTTTGGCTAACACAGTGCTTCTTCTCAATGAAGTCACAAAGATAATACCAACTTAGAAAAAAGAAGCCAAGACTTACAGCCCTGAATTAACTGTATGCCAAAGTACAACCTCCGTGAACAAACCTAATTAACAATTAAAGGGATCTTCTAAAAGGGGAAGTTTTACTGGTTGAATGCAAACTGTGGGAGCTAATAACATAGTTCGTGTTCTGCTGCAGTGCGGTATGAAGTGTATAATATCTCCCATGAAGTGCTCTTTCCAAACAACTAGCAGGGCATTAACCTGTAGATCTAACTTGTACTTCCCAGGAAATTCAGAGACTGGGGAAACTAGTTAAATCAGACCAAAAGAAACAATTATCCGAATCCAGACTGTGGGATATTCTGCTAGACAACTGGCCTTGGCTATTAAATAAGAGACTTAATATGAGAGATTAAACTGAGGGTGATGGGGGGATGGTGGGGGATGTTCTAGATTTAGGAAAGACTTAAGAGACTTAACAACCAATGTATGTGTGTGTTCCTTCATGTGGGGATCTGGTTTAGAATAAAAAGAAAAGCCACAAAAGATCATGGGGCTGACTAGTCAAAGTGAGGTCTGAACATGACACCAGAGAATTCCACAGGAAAGAGCAGTCGTTGGGTATAGTCATTGGGTGTTCATTGTACCAGTCTCTATTTTTTGTGTGTTTGAGATTTTTATACTAATCATTTTTTTTATGAGTAAAATAGCAATTTGACAAGAAAGGAAAGGATAATCTAACGCTCTAAGGCAGGGAGGTGAGAGTCCATAAAGTGGGTTCTGGGACCTGCAGGGAGCTCGACTTTGTTGGAGGGTCAAATCCAAGTGGGTGCCACAGATGGTCTGAGAGGAAAAGGCACGCAGGACAGGCCACACCTGCTACAGAGCTTGGGCTGTTTACTGGAGGCAAGGGGGCTCACTGGGGGCTTTTATTTTTAAATAGCAACTTTACTTTTATTTTTGGAGAAGGAGAGAGAAAGAGAGAGAGAGGGGGGAGAGGGAAGGGGGTAAGGACTGAGGGAGAGGGAAAGAGAAAATCGTAAGCAGGCCCCATCCCCAGCATAGACCCCAATGTGGGACTCCATCTCATCACCCTGAGATCATGACCTGACCAAAATCAAAAGTTGGAAGTTTAACCAACTGAGCACCCCGGGAATCCCTTAAATAACCTGACTGAGAAACAATTCAGATCCCATAAAGGTCAGTCTTTTAAAGTTTACAATTCAGTGATTGGGGGTCTATCCAGAGTTGTACATCCCAAGAGTACTAATTCCAGAGCATTTTTATCATCTCAATTTGAAGTCCTATGAACAACCCCCCCCTGCCCCCGCTCTCCCTGTCCATGGTAATTTGCTTTCTGCCTCTCTGAACATTTCATATATACAGAATCATAGAATATATGGCCTTTGGTACCTGGCTCCTTTCACTTAGCTTGTTCCCCCATTCATTTATATTGGAGCATGTATCCAAATTGCATTCTTGGAGGGAGGAGCAAGATGGCGGAGGATTAGAAGACCTAAATATCACTGGGCCCCAGGAGTTCAGCTAGATAGCTATAAAACCACTCTAAACACCTAAACACTCAACAGGAGATCGAAGAGAAGAAAAGCAGCAACTCTATGAACAGAAAACATCCACTTTTTGCAAGGTAAGAGGTACAGAGAAGTGAATCAGTGGCGATATACAGGAAGAGAGACCGCAGGGGGAGGGGCCAGCGCCTGGCAAGCAATGGAGCAGCGGAGCACAAGATCAGAACTTTTAGAAGTCTGCTCCACTGAGGGACATCACTCCAGAGGCTAAGCAGGGGTGGAACCCTCGCAGGGGCAGTGTGGTCTCAGGACCCACGGGGTCACTGAAAGATTGGGGGTGTCTGAGTGTGGCAGAGCTCCAGGTGTCAGAGCAGGGAAGCTGACTACAGAAACAGAGCCCAGGAATGAGCTCTCAGCTCGGGGTTACCATGATCCAAGGCACAGTCGAACCACTGCTCTCTGAGCAGGGACCCCACAAGTGGTAGATCCTGGGAGACTCACCTTCCTCCTCTGGGAAGAGTAGCACAGGAGCTTGTGGCAGGGATCTGCTGGGTTTGGAGATGCCAGACGGGCCGAGTGCCAGAGATAGAAACGCTCAGTCACAGGCCTGGTGAGCACCGAGTGCAGCTGGAGACCAGGGAGAGGGGCGGGCCTGACTGCTTATCTCTGAAGGTGCACTAAGGAGTGGGGCCCCAAGCTCTCAGGGGCTCTGAGAGCCTCAGCTCTCCTCCTGGCCAAAGATTGGGAGGCACCATCTTTATTCTCTGCCTCCAGAGCTCTATGGAAAGTGTTCAGGGAACAAAAGCTCCGGAGAGCTAATCCAAGCAGATTACTTAGCCCAGCCCCTGGCAAAGGCAGTGCAATTCTGCCTCAGGCAAAGACATTTGAGAATCACAGCAACAGGTCCCTCACCCAGAAGATAAGCAAGAACATCCAGCCAAGACCAAGTTTGCTGACCAAATGAGAACTGCAAAACTTCAGAGCTACGGGAATATAGCACATAGATTTCAAGGCTTTTCCCCCCATGATTCTTTAGTCTTTGAAAGTTCAATATTTTTTAACTTTATTTTTTTCTTATTCTATTTTTAAAAATTTTTCTTCTTTCCTATTTTAACCTTTTAAACTATTTTATCTTATCAATACCTTTAAAAAATCTTTTAAAAATTTCATTGTTATAGTCATAGTCTATCCCTTCATTGTATTTAACCTTTTTTTTTGTGTATATATAAGTTTTTCTTTCTTTAAAATTTTGGGATACAGTTTCTTCTAACAGATTAAAATATACCCTATATCTAGCATATGGCTTTGTTCTAGTTTCCAGCGATCACATTCTCTCCCTTTTTTTTTCTTTTATCATCCAACTTCTTGTCTTTTCATTTGAATTTTTTTAATTTTTTTTTCTAATTTTATTTTTTCAGTGTCCCAAGATTCATTTTTTATGCACTATACCCAATGCTCTATGCAATACATGCCCTCCTTAATACCCACCATTGGGCTCACCCATCCCCCCACCGCCACTCCCTTCCAAAACCCTCAGTTTGTTTCTCAGAGTCCACAGTCTCTCATGCTTCATCTCCCCCTCCAATTTAACCCAATTCACTTTTCCGTGCCTTCTCCTAATGTCCTCCATGTTATTCTTTATGCTCCACAAGTAAGTGAAATCATATGATAATTGACTTTCATTCCTTGACTTAATTTACTTAGATTAATCTCTTCCAATCCCCTCCATGTTGATACCAACTTCTTATCATATCAATGCCTTTCTAAAAATCTTTTTAAATTTTAATCTTTACAGTCATATTCCATCCCTTCATTGTGTTTACCCTTCTTTGTGTGTGTATATATATATTGAGTGTGTATATATATATATATATATACACATACACACACAAAGAAGGGTAAATATATATATACATTTATATATATATTATATATATATATTATATAAATTAATATATATATTTATATATATATAATATATATATAATATATATATAAATGTATATATATATTCCTTTCTTAAAAATTTTGGGAGGTAGTTTCTTCTAACAGACTAAAATACACCCAAAATCAAGTGTGTGACTCTGTTCCAGTCACCAGTCTAATCATATATATATGTAATCAATATAAGATTAATATATTTAATATACTATTATTAATTGTATATAATTAATTAATATTAATTTATATAATTAATTAATTATATGATTTATATGTGTATATATTTTTTTCTATTTTCTTCTCCCCCCAGTTTCGGGTCTCTTCTGATTTGGTTAGTGTATATTTTTCTGGGGTCATTGCTACTCTTTTTGTATTTTATTCTCTCATTCATCTATTATTATCTGGATAACAGATAAGAATTATGAAACAGAAAAACTTACCTCAACAAAAAAAAAAAAGAACAAGAGGCAGTACTGATGTCTAGTGGGATGTCAGAACTAGAGTTCAGAATGATGAGTATCAAGATAATAGCTGGGCTTGAATAAAGCATAGAAAATACTAGAGGATCCCTTTCTGGAGAAATAAAAGAATTAAAATCTAACCAATTTGAAACTAAAAACATTATTAATGAGGTGCAATAAAAAATGGAGGCTCTAACTCCTAGGATAAATTAGACAGAAGAGAGAATTAGTGATATAGAAGACCAAATGATGGAGGATAAAGGAACTGAGAAAAAGAGAGATAAACAACTACTGGATCACGAGAGGTTCCAGTATTAAGAGATATTAAGAGACAAGTGATACCATAAGATGAAATTAGGAGATAAGTTATACCATAAGATAAGTATTAAGAGATAAGTGATACCATAAGATGATACAATATTAGAATAATTGGGATCCCAGAAGAAGAAGAAGAAAAAGAGAGGGGCAGAAGGCATATTGGAGCAAATTATAACAAATAACTGCCCTAATTTGGGGAAGGGAACAAGCATCAAAATATAGGAGGCAATAAAAATAGGTCCACATTCCACCCTCTAATAGTAAAACTTACAAGTCTCAGTGACAAAAAGAAAATCCTGAAAGCAACTTGGGACAAGAGGCCTGTAACCTACAACAGTAGAAATATTATATTGGCAGCAGACCTATCCACAGAGACCTGGTAGGCCAGAATTGATTGGCATGATATATTCAGTCCACTACATGAGAAAAATATGCAGCCAAGAATACTATATCATGCCAGCCTGTCATTGAAAATAGAATGAGAGATAAAAATCTTCCAGGACAAACAAAAATTAAGAGAATTTTCAAACATTAAATAAGCCCTACAGGAAATATTGAAAAGGGTCCCCTAAGCAGAGAGAAAGAACTTAAAAGTAACCTAGACCAGAAAGGAACAAAGACAATATATATTCACAGTCAACTTACAGGCAATACAATGGCACTAAATTCATATTTTTCAATAGTTACCCTGAATTTAAATGGGATAAATGCCCAAATCAAAAGACACAGGGTATCAGAATGGAAAACAAACAAACAAATAAACAATAACAACAACAACAAAACACAAAAAAACCCACCCAAGACCCATTGGTATGCTGTCTGCAAGAAACTCATTTTAGACCCAAAGACACCTCCAGATTTAAAGTGAGGGAGTGGAAAACAATTTGCCATGCTAATGGACATCAAAAGAAAGCTAGGGTGACAATCCTTACAGCGAATAAATTAAATTTTAAACCAAAGACTATAAGAGATGAGGAAGGACACTATATCATACTTAAAGGGTCTGTTCAACAAAAAGATCTAACAATTTTAAATATCTATGCCCCTAACATGAGAGCAGCCAATTACCTAAGCCAATTAATAACAAAATCAAAGAAACACATCAACAATAATATAATAATAGTAGGGGACTTTAACACCCTCTGCACTGAAATAGACAGAACATCTAAGCAAAAGATCAATAAGTAAATAAAGGCTTTAAATGACACACAGGACCAGATGGACATCACAGATATATTCAGAACATTTCATTCCAAAGCAAGAGAATACACATTCTTCTCTAGTGCACATGGAACATTCTCCAGAATAGATCACATCCTGGGTCACAAATCAGGACTCAACTGGTACCAAAATATTTGGATAATTTCCTGCATATTTTCAGTTCACAATGCTTTGAAACTAGAACTCAATCACAAGAGGAGAATTGGAAAGAACTCAAATACATGGAGGCTAAAGAGCATCCTACTAAAGAATGAATGGGTCAACCAGGAAATTAAAGAAGAATTTTTAAAAATTCATAGAAACAAATGAAAATGAAAACACAACTGTTCAAAATCTTTGGGATGCAGCAAAGGCTGTCCTAAAAGGAAAGTATATAACGATACAAGTCTTTCTCAAGAAACAAGAAAGGTCTCAAATACACAACTAACCCTACACCTAAAGAAGCTGGAGAAAGAACAACAACAAAAAAAATCCTAAACCCAGCAGAAGAGAAATAATAAAGATCAGAGCAGAAATCAATGAAATAGAAACAAAAGGAACATTAAAATAGATCAACAAAACCAGGAACTGGTTCTTTGAAAGAACCAGTTTATCAATAAGATTGATAAGCCCCTTGCCAGACTAATCAAAAAGAAAAAAGAAAGGACCCAAATTAATAAAATCATGAATAAAAGAGGAGAGATGACAACCAACACCAAAGGAATACAAATAGTTCTAAGAATGTATTATGAGCAACTATAAGCCAGCAAATTAGATCATCTGGAAGAAATGATCCAAAACTGAACCAGGAAGAGAAAGAAAACTTAAGGGACCTATAACCAGTATGGAAATTGAAGCAGTAATCAAAAGTCTCCCAACAAACAGGAGCCCAGGGCCAGACGGCTTTCCAGGGGAATTCTACCAAACATTTAAAGAAGAATTGATACCTATTCTCCTGAATCTATTCCAAAAAAACATAAATAGAAGGAAAACTTCTTTATGAGGCCGGCATTACCTTGATCCAAAACCAGGCAAAGACCTCATCAGAAAGGAGAATTACAGACCAATCCCTGATGAACATGGATGCAAAAATTCTCACCAAAATACTAGTCAATAGGATCCAACAGTACATTAAAAAATTATTCACCATGACAAAGTGGGATTTATTCCTGGGCTGCAAGGTTTGTTCAACATCCACAAATCAATCAATGTGATACAATACATTAATAAAAGAAATAACAAGAACCATATGGTCCTCTTAATCAATGCAGAAAAAGCTTTGACAAAGTGCAGCATCCTTTATTGATCAAAACTCTTCACAGTGTAGGGATAGAGGGTACATACTTCAATCTCATAAAATCGTCTATAAAAAACCCACAATGAATATCATTCCCAATGGGGATAAACTGAGAGCTTTTCCCCTAAAGTCAGGAACATGGCAGGGCTGCCCCATATCATCGCTGCTATTCAACATAGTACTAGAATTCCTAGCCTCAGCAATCAGACAACAAAAAGAAATAAAAGGCATAGGAATTGGCAAAGAAGTCAAACTTTCACTCTTTGCTGATGACATGATACTTAATGTGTAAAACCAAAAATACTCCACTCCAAAACTGCTAGAACTCATATAGGAATTCAGTAAAGTGTCAGAACATAAAATCAATGCACAGAAATCAGATGCTTGTCTATACACCAACAACAAGAAATAAGAAGGAGAAATTAAGGAGTCGATCCCATTGCACACAAAATCATAAGACACCTAGGAATAAACCCAACTAAAGAAGCATCAGCAAATTACCAAGTACTCATGAAAGAAATTGAGGAAGACCAAAAGAAATGGAAAAACGTCCCAAGTTTATGGATTGGAAGAACAAATATTGTGAAAATGTCTATGCTACATAGAGCAATCTACACATTTAATGCAATCTCTAGCAAAATACCATCAACTTTTTTCAAAGAAATGGAGCAAATAATCCTAAAATTTATATGGAACCAGAAAAGACCTGAATAGCCAGAGGAATGTTGAAAAAGAAAAGCAAAGCTGGTTGTATCACAATTCCGGATTTCAAGCTCTGTTACAAAGTTGTAATCATCAGGACAGTATGGTACTGACACAAAAACAGACAAATAGATCAATGGAACAGAATAGAGAGCCCAGAAATGGACCCTCAACTCTATGGTCTACTAATCTTCAACAAAGCAGGAAAAAATGCCCAATGGAAAAAGGACAGTCTCTTCAACAGTCTTGGGAAAATTGGACAGCCACATGCAGAAGAATGAAACTGGACCATTTCCTTACACCATGCATAAAAATAAACTCAAAATTGATGAAAGACCTCAATGTGAGACAGGAATCCATCAAAATCCTGGAGGAGAACACAGGTAGCAACCTCTTCAACCTCAGCTGCACCAACTTCTTTCTGGAAACATCGCCAAAGGCAAGGGAAGCAAGGGCAAAAATGAACCATGGGGACTTTATCAAGATAATAAGCTTTTGCCCAGTAAAGGAAACAGTCAACTAACCAAAAGACAGAATGGGAGAAGATATTTGCAAATGATAGATAAAGGGCTAGTATCCAAAGTTTATAAAGAGCTTATCAAACTCAATACCCAAAGAACAAATAATCCAACCAGGAAATGAGCAGAAGACATGAATAGACATTTCTGCAAAGAAGACATCCAAATGGCCAACAGACACATGGAAAAGTGCTCAACATCACTGGGGATCAAGGAAATACAAATGAAAACAACAGTGAGATACCACCTCACACCAGTCAGAATGGCTAAAGTTAACAAGTCAGGAAATGACAGATGTTGGCCAGGATGCATAGAAAAGGGAATCCTACACTCTTGGTGGGAATGCAAGCTGGTGCAGCCTCTCTGGAAAAAAGTATGGAGGTTCCTCAAAAAGTTGAAAATAGGGGCACCTGGGTGGCTCAGTGGGTTAAAGCCTCTGCCTTCGATTCAGCTCATGATCCCAGGGTCCTGGGATTGAGCCCCACGTTGGGCTCTTTGCTCAGCAGGGAGCCTGCTTCCCTTCATCTCCCTCTGCCTATCTCTCTGCCTACTCCTGATCTCTGTCTTTCAAATAAATAAATAAAATCTTTTAAAAAAAAAAAGTTGAAAATAGAGCTACCCGATGACCCAGCAATCATATGAATGGGTATTTACCCCAAAGATAAAAATGTAGTGATCTGAAGGGGCATGTGCACCTGAATGTTTATAGTTGCAATGTTCAAAATAGCCAAACTATGGAAAGAATCTAGATATCCATCAACGGATGAATGGATAAAGAAGATGTGGTGTATATATACCATGGAATACTATGCAGCCATAAAAAACACTAACTCTTGTCATTTGCAATGATGTGGGTGGGACCGGAGGATATTAGGCCAATTGAAATAAGTCAGTTAGAGAAAGACAATTATATGATATCTCTGATATGAGGAATTTGAGAGGCAGACCAGGGAGGGAGAAAAACCATAAGAGACTCAATCTCAGAATACAAACTGAGGGTTGCTGGAGGTGGGGTGGGGAGTGGGGTAGGGATAGTATGGCTGGGTTATGGACATTGGGGAGGGTATGTGCTATGGTGTAGCCAAACAGCTGGGGAGCCAAGAGAGTGTGAGGACAAGGGAGCAAGTGTCTTTATTGGAGGTCAGGGTGAAACATGCAAAAGGTATGAGGGGATTTCATTGGTATGTTTGAACATCACTAGGTCACAGTTTCTAGCCCACAGATGGGCAAGAAATGGAACTTGTGACAGGGACTAGCCTTATCACACAGGTGTACCTGGCCATGTGACCAGGGTGCTCAAAGCTTGTTTGTGGGGATGTTGCAGCCTCAGGAAAATATGAAGTCTTTTAAAGTTTCTAATACATTACGGTTGAGTTATGTATTAGAACCTGTACGGTTATACAGGTTCTTAATGTATTCTAAATACAAGTTCCTCATCAGATACATGATTGGAAAATACTATGTTCTTCCATTCTGTGGGTTGTCTTTTTACAGTTTTAATGGAGTCCTTGTGAGGCACAAATATTTAAAATTTTTATGAAGTCCAATTTATCTCTTTGTCATTCATGCTTCTGGTGTCCTAACTGAGAAAACATTGCCTAATACACGGTCACAAAGATTTACACCTATGTTCTTCTTCTAAGAGTTTTATACTATGAGTTACTACATTTAGATTTCTGATCCATTTTCAGTTAATTTTTGTATATGGTGAGCAAAAGGGGTCTAAATCTCTTCATTGGCCTGTCAATATCCAGTTGTCCCAGCACCATTATTGAAAAGACTATTCTTTCCTCATTGAATGGTACTGTTGAAAATCCATTGACCATAAATGTATATAGGCTTATTTTTAGACTCTCAATTCCATTCCATTGATCTATATGTGCATCCCCCTGTCAATACCACATAATCTTGATTATTTTTGCTTTGTAGTAACTTTAAAACTGGGACATGTGAGTCCTCCCACTTTGTTCACTTTCAAGATAACTTATCCCTTTCCATGTATTTACATGGGAATTTTAGATACAGCTTATCAATTTTTGCTCAAAAAAGGAAGGATGCAGCTGGGATTTTTTTAGAAATTGTATTATATCTGTAGATTAATTTTGGGCGTATTAGCATTTACCTATGTTAAGTCTTCCCACTTATGAACATGAGCTGTCTTTCCATTAATCTAGGTCTTTAATGATTTTTTTGAGGTTTTCTTTCTTTCAATGATGTTTTGTAGTTTTTAGAGAATAGTTTTTGTACTTCTTTTGTTAAATCTAGGTACTTATTTTTTTGTTGCTATTGTAAACGGAATTATTTATTTAATTCCCTTTTCAGATTCCTCAATTTTAGAAATACATTGTATAGAAATATGATTGCTATTGATCCTCTGATCATGCTAAACTTATTCATTAGTGCTAATCATGTTTTAATGAATTTCTTAGCATTTTTTACATATAAGATTACATTGTATGTGAGTAGAGATAGTTTTACTTCTTTCTTTCACAACTGCATAACTTATTTTTGCTTCTTTTCTGATTGCTCTGGCTAAAACCTCCAGTACCATGTTAAATAGAAGTGGAAAGAATGGGAGCATCTGGGTGGGTCATTGATTAAGTGTCTGCTTTCCACTCAGGTCATGATCCAAGGTCCTGGGACCCAGCCTGGAGTCAGGCTTCTTTCTCGGGGGTCGGCTTCTCCCTCTCCCTCTGCATTGCCCCCTCCCTGCTTATGCCTACATGTTCTCTAGTTCTCTCTCATGCACTCATTCTCATAAATAAATAAATAAATAAATAAATAAATAAATAAATAAAACTATTTTTTAAAAAGAAGTAGAAAATGTAGAATCCTTGTCTTGTTTTTTTATCTTAGAGGGAAAGCATCCAGTTTTTCAACAATAAGTATGTAGGGTTTTCATAGATAGTTCTTATCATGTTGAGGAAGTTCCCTTATATTCCTAGTTTGTTGAATGTTTTATCATGAAAGAGTATCGGATTTTGTCAAATGTTTTTTTCTTCATCGATTAAGATAATTGTGTGGTCTTTTTCCCTTACTCTACAAGGTAATTGCTTGATTTGCATGTGTTGAACCACACACACATACCTACGATAAATTCATTTGGCTACAGTGTATAATCTTTTTAATATATGCTGGATTCAGTTTGATAATATTTTTTGAGGGTTTTTGTGTTATATTCCTAAGGAATATTGGTATATAGTTTTCTTGTGACATTTTTGTCTGGTCTTGATGTCACGGTAGTACTGGCCTCAATTAGTGAATTGGGAATGGTCCTCTCCTATTTTATGGGAGGGTTTGTAAAGGGTGGGTGGTAATTCTTTAGATTTTTTTGCCCATGGCAGAATTCACCTGTAAAGATATCTGGGCTTTTCCTTTGAGGGATTTTTTGATTGCTAATTCAATCTTTTTAACTGTTATAAATCTATTTCATTTTTATGTTTCTTTTTGAGTCAATTTCAGTACTTTGTGCCTTTACATGCAGTTGTCTATTTCATTTAGGTTGTTTAATTTGCTGGTATATGATTGTTTATATATTTTCTTAGAATTTGGTAGCGATGGTCCCTCTTTCATTCCCGATTTTACTAAGGATTCTTTCCTTTTTTTTCTTTCTTTTTTTTTTTTTTTCTTGACCTGTCTAGCTAAGTCTTTGTCAATATTATTGATCTTTTCAAAAATTCAACATTTGGTTTCATTGATTTTCTCTATTGTTTTCCTATTCATTTCATTTAGTTCTGTTTTATTCTATCATGTCATTCCTTCTGTTTATTTTCAGGTTAATCTGTTCTTCTTTTTCTAGTTTCTTAAGGTATAAAATTAGGTTATTGATTAGAGACCTATCTTTATTTTATAGGCTCATTCAAATTCTGAGCTTTGGCTAAGCAAGGAAGAAGGGCTGTCAGCAGGACATAGAAGAAGTACATACCTGCCCTACATCCAGTTTAGTAGTTGTTCAGTCATAGAGACTGCTGGTGGTAATTCATGTCTACTGTCTCTTGACAACCATAATCTCCTCCTTATAAGGAAACCTCCTGGAGTCAGCCATAGAGAACAAATGTCTCAAAATAGTGCCATAAGAATTTTCTGCCAATATTCCAAAAATGGGATGGGCCCAGAGTTCTACTTGAAGTAAAAAATGGGCTTTTCCCCCTTAAAGATCTTCAATCGGAGCCTTATAGAATATGACTGTTGATATTCCTAGATATAGATCATGACATGAAATACTTAGAGAGAAGACTATTAGGAAGGCTTATGTCTAGAGATATCTACATTAAAGTGGCTACTTATATATCCTCCTGTGTCCTAGAGTCTCAGATGAGACTGAGTCCTGCAGTGGAGAGTAAGTCAATACATCTGTCCAAGTTAAGGGCTCTGGAGAGTGGAGTTACAGAGGTTACACAATGATGAGAATTGAGGAAGCTAATAATTTTTTTTTCTGAGAGAATTTAGGGCAGCAGAATGGAGAGATCAAGAGAGGAACCTAGAAGCCAGGGCCAAGAGAAGTGAATATACTACGTTCTAGTATAAACTAGAGTGGGGAGAGGGAAGAGAGTGAGAGATACTGGGGGCAGGGGCCAAACCAGATGGACCAATGGTGCTTTGGAAAATAATCTTGCCCTCCAGAAACCAAAAGGAGACTGAGGAAAATAATTTGGCTTTGGTGGGAGTGCAGTGGACCAGCCAGAAGTTGGTCCAGAGTCAGGATTAGGACTGTGAGCATTCACTCCTGGGTGCTCAGTACCTGCCCCAGCATGGGGCTGAGCAGTCCCCCTCAAGGTGCACTCCCCAATATCAGGCATCCTGCTGGTTGAGCATGCTTCTACTCTGGGTTCCTATCTTCTTGTATCTACTATTCAGAATTAGCAAAGATTTCTCCACATGTCAATATACACTTTGGAAAAAATAGGTCTGAATATTTGCTTCCCTTTCTCCTAACCCCAAGGAATGACTTTGGGATCCAAGAAGGAGTAGCAAAAGGAGGCATGGGATATAATGCCAGGGATCTGGATCTGGAACTTCACCCAGTGAAGTTCATCTCCAGAAATGCCCTCGTCTGTCTACATGCTGCTTTGTTGCTGGCGGTCATGGCTTATATGTCAATGTCTTGGGTCATGCTCTGTGGTGGTGAGGATGCAGAAATGTTATGTAGGAGGACAGTGGATGATCCTGAGCAAAAGGTCTAAGGCTTTGGGTTGCAGTACCAGAGTACTGATGGTAGAGAGCCTGAGTTCTCCAAAATCATACTTCTGTTTGGATTCAGCCTCTCCCAAAATGTGTTGTCTCTCTCAAACAACCCAGTTACACTGACAGAAACCAACTATCTCTTATGAGAAAAGAGAACACATTTCAGTGTTTGAATTGAAGTTTAGTTTGTTCTTGCACCATAGAGGGGGAAGACTTCTCCAACAGCACCTGCTCCGATGACCTTATAAGAGTTGATTATTAGCAGGATTTTTTTTTTTAAGGAAATATACCTGCTTTGATTCTTGCTCTACCTATCTTGAAACAGCAGTTATGAACACTTTGGAGTAACTGCCAAGATATTAGCAGAGAATCATTTATCATGTTATCTGTAAGTATCTGTCATGAGTACTTTGGGGCACCAAGAGAATGGAGCCTTCAATTTTGATTAAGGCAAATGTGGAGGTGGGAATGGGGTGGGCAAGAAGATAACTATCTGTGGCCTGGAGAGAAGGCAGAGCATCCCTAATGTAACACCAGAAAGAGATGAAAAGTTGTCATTTTACTGAGTGCTTCTTAGTCCTCCAAAAGAGAATATTTACATCCATGATATTTCTGCTTCAAGATGCATTTAATGTCTGGCTAATTGAGTCAGATTACAAATCACATCTGTTTAATGTAAACAGAAACCCAGTTAGGCTTCAACCTTTCCACCTGAGTCACTCTGTTAATTAAATTCTTGATTTATCAGCTCCCTTTCTGTCTCTCTCAATATCTGCCTCAAGTCAGATTGCCTCTGGTTCTCATGACTTCCCAAAGCGGAAACCAGTCAGATGGACATCAGGCAACCTTTGGTGCTCCCATTTAGGGGATCAACACCTCAAAGGTGGCACATTTTGTTCTTTTAATTTGACCTGCCTTATAGCCAATACAGCAACACACCATGAGAAATATTTTTTCAACAAATGATAGACTCAACATTATTTTTTACAATGTGAATTTTTGTAATAACCTTCTGAATGTACAAAGCATCTTTGCATATTATCTCATTAAAACATGCTGGTGAATTAGTAAAACCGGTGCTACAGTTATTGCTGGAATTCAAAAATGCTAAAGAGACCCATTCAAGGTCACAAAGCTAATAGGGAGCAATATTACAAATATAAATATGGTGGTCTTCTCACTTGAGCTGTCATGGTTTTGTGGCTTTTTTTCCTTTTTAGCTACATCATGGAAAAACTTGAATACTACTAGCACTAATTATAAATATTAAGAGAATCTGATTTTGTAGGTAATAATCTGTAGTTAAATAATTGATGCAGAGAGAGTCTGAAAAGCTGGTAGAGTCCTCTTGGGTTTTACACCATCCTTTTGATTCTGTTCTCAGGGAGCACAACATGCATGTGAGAAGCAAAGTATCTAGAAAAGCAGTGTGTTAGCATTCATCCTCGAACCTCTAGTCCGTTGATACACCCTACCTTTGTGTGTTTCCCAGCGAGGACATGTCAGACTCATGTCTGCACAAGTAGACCACGCAGCAAAAATGCCCAGGTACACATTGCTGTCACCACTATAATCTTTCCATGCTTCTACACATGACGCTTCAATGTCTTTCCCGCTATCTATCAAAACAGTGACAGTCTCTCACCTAACATTCAAGTACTCTCTTTTGAAACATTTCCCACCACTTCATCTCAACATAAAATTTTAGGCATGTTTCTCCAGTCACCTAATAATTATTTGTTTGCCCTCTTCCTAGTTTTTCTGGTCTTTACTTTCACATTATTTCACCTTCAAGGCTCAAATAGTACTCTGAGTGGAAGTTTTCTATTTACTTTCATGCAATTTCCCCCCTTCTGAACATCCATGGCTTTCTGTCTACATTGATCTCGTTGCATCCTCACTTTCCATCTGTTACTCATACATACATCTCACTTCACTCGCCAAACCATATGATCCCTAAATGGGATCCGCATTGCTCAAGGCAAGCACCAAGCATCATGCCTTACTCTTAGTGCTTGTGGTTGCTGAGTAATGGCCTCCCAATAAGTCCATGTGCCTATCCCTAGAACTTGGGAATGTTAGCTTATATGACAGGAGGGACTTTGTAATTAAGAGTCTTGAGATGAGATAATCTTGAATTATCTGGGTGAACCTGGTGTAGTCACAACAGTCCTTATCAGCGGAAGCCAGGAGTCAAAGCCAAAGGAGAAAGTGATGTGAAGAAGAGGACAGGGATTGGAGTGATACACTTGGATGCTGGAGGAAGGGGCTGAGAACCACGGAATGCAGATGGGCATTGAATGCTGAGAATGGCAAGGAACCAGATTCTCCTTTAGAGCATCCAGAAAGAACCTGCCCTGCCAATACCTTGACCTTTGCCCAGTGAAGTTGACGTTGAAATTCTGTCCTCCAGAACTGTAAGAATAAATGTGTATTGTTTTAAATCACTTAGTTTAGGGCGATTTGCTACAGAAACAACAAAAAACTAATACAGCGCTGGAGAAAGTTTTATTGAATGAAAAAATAAATGAATGACTAAAAGTAGGTGAATGGATAAATGAATTCAAAGAATTCTGAAAGGAACCTCTGCTTTATACTATTTCTTTGCTTCCTATATTTAACCACATGGGAAATAATACAGTTAAAGGCATTCTTTAATGTTTCTCAGTATTTTTTTGGACATCTGATTAAAACGCAAAGATTTTAGTTGGGAACCTGGGAAGTGGTTGATTAATTGCCCCACGCCAATAGACTGCCCCTTTAGAGAGGACAAGACTGGAAAGAATGAGAACATATGGGAAGACAGGACTCGTGGGTTTGGAGGACTTGAGGGATCTGGCAAAGAGTCTCTCTAAGGCCAGATGGGGCATGTCTTGGTTAGACAGAAGGCTGTCCAGTATTGTAAGCGGATGGCCTAGCCTTGAGGAGCAGGATAAGGAAAGATAGTCATCATACTTACACATCCAAACTTTTCCCCTTGAATTGGCAGAAGCTTTGCAGAGTCTCTTTTTTTCCCTAAGGACAAATTCGCATCATTTTCAGGGACAAAAGTTCAGGATAGAAGTATTTTTGTTCAATGTGTATCTTACTTCCCAGTGACTGACATGCCCTCTTTTAACTTTAATTAGAAACCAAACTGAATAAAACGCTTGACTTTGACATACAGTAGTGATTTAAAAGGACTTTTCAACTCCAGTACCAAAAAGATGAAACGGTAATTCAAAAGGCTATTAGCATGGCCCTCCTACCACCTCTTGACACAGGGAAAGACTAAATTAATCAAAATGGTAATTGTGCCACAAATCAATTACTATTTAAGGTTATTCCTACTAAACTTGACCATAAACTTCATATCTCCTACAACACTATCTTAAATGTGGTGTTTTGAAAAAAAAATAATAAAGCCATCCCTTATAAGGCTTGTGCAAGTGCATACGTGCCTATGCGTCCGCGCGGGTGCACACACACACCCACCCACACCTCGTCATGGGCTATTAGCTGAGAGGCGATCATCTTCCTCATTTTCTCAAATAACATATATCATTCACACAGAGCCAGAGCGTAATTTGAATGAAATCGAATGAGATTTTCCTCGGCTTCAAATGAATTGGAGTGGGAGATAATAATGCTTTCTATTTTTTTCCTATCCAGCAAGATCAGCTCCTAGCTCCAAAAAAATTGTAAAAGTCTCCTTCGTGTTTCAGATTTAAATACATTACATTTAATGCAGTTTCTAAATTTTAACTACTTCTGATTCTTTTAAACTGCTCAGAAAGGCATACTGAGATTTGCAGATCTTCCAATCTAGCTGAAATCAAGCCCATGAGCATCAGCAAAACCAGAACATTGCCTGGGCCTCTCAAAAGAATCTCTGAGTCTCCTGGTCTCCATGTTAGAACACATCTCTCTGCCCAACTAAAAACTTTAAAAATAAAAATATCAATCTGATAAAATTACTTTAATAAATCATCCTCTGAGAGAGGGGAGAAGAGAGAATTCTTGAGCACAAGATTCGTACAAACCATCCTGTACATATAGATATAATTTTACTGTGGACTGGAATCATGTTTTACTTGTTACTATGATCTATTTTTACTCAGACTAAGAAAAATCAAATGCTCCAGGGAAGAATAGAACATTCTAAATTAAGCTGCATAAATAATTTTCACACTTTCTACTTGAATGTCTATGTGGGTATTTCATTGTTTTTTTATATTATCTACAAAGGTGCAACCAACTGTTTTATATTTTGTGCCTTATTCAGCTACTGTTGAGTGATGAAAAATTGCAGCTCCTGTTTTCTTAACTTAGTAATGCTTGACTCTGTACCTCTTGGATTTTGCATCTCATGGATTTTGCTCAGTTCCCTGATTCCTGTTTCATTCTTGCCCATTAGTCCATAAGTATTGGCTTATTCTCATTAGGAAAGTTACCCATACCTACCTTTAATAATAAATGGTAGAATGTCTGTTCAGAGTCTGATATTTCTTTAGACTGCCAATTTGTCTAACAACAAAAGAATGATATCAGGGATACCTCTTCAGCATAGGGAAGCAGGCTCCTCTGAAGACCACAGATTCAATGATGTAGCCGTGGGAGCAAAGGCATGAAAATACCCTTAGAACCATCCATTTTAATAAAGGTTCTAGAATTCTTGAATTTAAATAAAAATGATATGATATTAGGCAGAAGGTTTTAGCTCTAAGCCCACAGGAAAAATTCATTCTCTCCTACCTTCTCTTGAATGCTTCTGCAAGGGACCTCTGAACCTAGTGTTTTAGTCAAAGCATATGTTGGCAGCCAACTGCCAATGCTAAATATAAACTTTAAGAGGAAGAAAGCCACATTTGGAAGATAACACATCCACAGACTAAATATTTCAGAGCAGATTGTGTCTCTATACATTCTAAGTTGTGAAACTCAGAAGCTCTGTCGATGAGTAATTTTGAGACCTTCGCTGAGTTTCTGTTCCTGTCCGTTTACCTTTCTGGGTCTTCTAATATATTTGTAGAATCAAATTAATAATCTTCTCGGTCTACGGAGTTTTGGCATTATGTGGATACAGATAAGATACAGATGCAGACACTCCGAATTACTGAAAACATGACATTCATTCATTCAACAAGTATTTATTGAGCACATACTTCATTCCCGGTGCTGTCAGATACTGGGAATATTGCTGTGGTCATAATGGACTATGCCTCTGCTCTTGTAGCTATAACATGAGCTATTGTTACAAATATTCTTAGAACTACTCCTTTAGCATCTACTACCACTACTCTTATAATATTGGTAGGTATTTTTAAAAAACTGTTATTTGTGTAACCATCAATATTTCTTATATTGGGATAATATTTGGGACATCTTCATTGGCATGAGATGATTATTAATTATATGGAATTTTATATTATATTAATATCATTTTAATTTTAATTTTAATTATAATATAGTAATATTATTTTATTATTAAAGTTTATAAGCAATTACTAAATTATTGCATTCATTTATAAAACATCTTTTGGTGATTTTGTAGACAGTGAAGAAATCACCCTCAAGAACATGAGTTGGAGATTTTACTTTTAATTTGACTTACTAGACACAACTCAACTTGACATCTTATGAGAGTCAGGACCAAAAAGAACCAAGTACAAGAAAATAATAGAATAATCTTGGAGGAAATTAGATATTGGATCTATACAAATGTATTCAGCTTCTATTTTTAATTTTCTTTTTATAAAAATTTTTTTATAAGGAAAACAATGAAGGGTGGGAAATTACAATTTACTTAGGCATCTAACATATGCTAGATATTTACCTCTACTATCTTATTTACATGCAATGCTTCTCCACAACATGTCTTTACGGATGGAGGAGGAGAGGTCCCAGGAGAGAATGACTTTTCAGACTCACTTCAGTTGGGCCCTAAAGCCTATGTTCTTCTTGCCGCACCCAACACTTCTGTTCTACCACAGTCTGTTTAGCGAAACACAAGATTCATTAATGTGATTCAGTTCATATGTAACCGATCAATAGGGACTTGATGTCAGTTTTACACAGATGCCTTTTTGGTACGTTGATGGTTTTTCCAGTGTGATCCTGACAACATCAGCAGCTAGCTTTCTCACAATTAAATCAAAGACTTAGCAATACTGAAGACCTTAAGAAAAAAGCTGAAGTCATGCAAAATGTCTTCTCCAAGAAGCAGCTGCTCTAGTGGCTTCTGGAACAGTTACATTTTAAGTATCTTAGTTGTCCTGAGAATTTATCTGCATCAGAATGATCTGAAAAATTTGTTAAAATAAAGATTTCTGGTCTCCTCACTTTTTCCAACCACCATCCTCAAAGGTTTTTGATTCAGTGGGTCTGGAAGACAGCCCAAGAATGTGTGGTTAACAAATTTCTGCACAATGCTGAGAAACTGCTGATCTGAGGACCACACTCTGAGAATCAGCTATCTGGGGAAGCTGTAAATGCAGATGATGAATTTACAAAGATTTTCTTTTTCCTATAAAAACTGACTGATGAAGAAGCCTACCCCCAGATTATATGTTTTATGTTGGTGAAATTGGTCTATCATAGGCAAATGTCTTCAGGGATCTAAATCTTGGAGGAAACATGAACCTCAGTATTTAAGGCTGCTGCTATGACATTTGGTCCATACAGATGTCAATGAAGACTTAACTGTGCTGGTAATTTAATAAGGGTTGCAATTGTAGCTTGTTTTCTTACTTCTCCAACTGCAAAGTTGCATAGATTTTCAGTGGTCTATTTTTCTTTTTATTAAGTAGGCTCCACACCCAGTGTGTAGCCCAACATGGGGATTGAACTCATGACTCTAAGATCAGGACCTAAGTCAAGATCAAGAGTTGGATGCTCAACTGAGACCAGACACCCCATCAGTGGTCTACTTTAACTCCACTTTTTCCAAGTCCCATTGGTTTTTAGCATGTAATTTTGCAGAATATGAGGTTTTTCAGGAACACAAATATGGCATGAAGGCAGAATATAGCTTCATTAGACAATTAATAAAAATTAAATTAATAAAGTAATCCATAATACTAAAATAGTAACATAAATAAATAGTAACATAGCTTTATTAGAGCTATGTGGAAAAACTCTTATCAAATATATGATAATGGCCAAAAAGAGAAGATCTAGGCTAACTGGCAAATGTGGGTAGGGGGGATGAAATAAAAGTTGTGTAGGCCCAGTGAAGACTCCTTGCAAAACTGTGTTAGACATCTTCCCTGAATTTGTCAGAACATCGTATCTAGCAGCTGAGCTAGACTTCCCACAGCACTTACATTTGGGGGATTAAAAAGAGTGTTAAGTCAAGATACACAGATGTTGGTGAAGATGTGAAGAAAATGGAACACTTGTGCACTATTGATGGGAATGTAAATTGGTGCAGTCACTCTGGAAAACAGTGTGGAAACTGAACTACCATATGATCCAGTGATTCCATTACTGGGTATTTTACCCAAAGAAAATAAAAACACTCATCTGGAAAGATATATGTATACTTATGTTTATTGCAGCATTATGTACAATAGTCAAAATGAAAGAACTTACTGTCCATCAATGGATGAATGGATAAAAAAGATGTGGTGTGTATGTGTGTGAGTGCAAATATAAATACAGAGAAATTTTACTCAACCATAAGAGGGAAAGAGATCTTGCTGTTCGTGACAACATGGGTGGACCTACAGGGTATTATGCTTGGTGAAATAAGTCAGACAGAGAAAGACAACTATATATTTCACTTACATGTGAAAAAAACAAAACAAATGAAAAAACAGAAACAGACTTATAAATGTGAGAACAATCTGAAGGTTGTCAGAGAGGAGGAGAGTGGGGGGATGGGTAAAATGAGTGAAGGGGAGTGGGAGATACATGCTTCTACTTCCAGTTATGGAATGAATAAGTCACAGGGACGAAAGGCACAGCATAGAGAATACAATCCGAGGTATTTTGATAGCATTGTGTGGTGACAGATGGTAGCTACACATGTGAGCATAGCATAATGCTTAGAATTGTCAAATCACTACGTTGTATGCCTGAAACTAATGTAACGTAGTATGCCAACTATACTTGGATAAAATAAAAAAATAAATAAATAAAAAGATAAAATAAAGGTATCTCTCCTTAAAGAGATATCTCTCCTTAAACAAGCCTGCTCTCTTTTGACTGTATTTTCTTTTCAGAGGTCTTTATTTAACTCGAGTTTTGCTAGCCAGCCCATACTCTGTTCACAGGGGACACCAGTTCATTCCTCATAAATACAGAACAGCAGGAGCTTGTGGCCTGAGGGGGAAGGAGGGGGTACACAATGCTGACCTAAAGTGAGGTGAGGACTTGCAGAAGAGAGTTCCTGAAGTGCCTGGGATTTGGGGTCTTCTCCCTGCATCCTCACAAAAGACTTGCCAGGCACCTCCCTTCACTGTCTGAATGAAGCAAGCACACAAGCTCCTATGGCTAAAGTTAGAGGAGATAAAGAGATGGCTGTCGTTTCCAACCTGTGTAGCTTGATCTGCCATTTTCTGTGTTCCCTCTCCCATGATACCAGAGGGGCAGGTTCACAGGAAATCAGTGTCTGGGCGGTACTAGCATTTCAGGAGCATGCGCTTCACCTAAACTTGGATTTATGGAGAATTCATCCTTGGACCAAGATGTAAAAGAAGCTAATGTTTTAATCCTGTATAAGCTTCTAGCAGCTGATTTGGCTAAATCAGACAATGTGGAAATTGAGTGAAAACTTGCTGAAAATGCGCTTTTCAAATGAACTAAGGTGGGAGAATTAAAGGCAGAAATCTGGTGGGCTGGCGTCTGCAAAGTAGTCAGAACAGAACTTACTAGTTAAATAACGAAATCAGCATCTTAGATGATGAAGCAAGGCGCTCTCTCTCTCTCTCTACAATGGTTTTTATTAAAAAGCCCACAGTCATGTACTGGTGAAAAGGTTATCACAGGTTTGGAGAAAAGGAGTAGATGGAGTTCTGACTTAATTAAATGTTCACGTTAAGTAAGTATTTCAGTTCCTGGGGTGATGATAGCCAATAGTTCATGAGTTGGAAGTAAACTGTGTGACAACTATCTGATTAACTGTTTACCTTGAGAAACCCAAGGTTATGTGATAGTTATAAATGCAGTAAGTTCTCCATCTGCTGAAGCCTTCATCAAACCTCCTTGAGTAGAGGCAATTTTTAAAGCGACTAGAACGCAAAACAATTTACTTACATACTAAACCTGTGTGGTATGTAATTAGAATCTTGTTTCAGAAGGTATTTTGTGTCTTGACATACACTGGAGCCTTTATTAGGAACGCTAGTTACCATGGCATATAGTAATACTGGGCAAACATCAATGTGTGTTAGGATCACCTGGAAAGCTGGGCCCACCCAACCCACTCCCATGCCCCCCACACGTTTCTGATGGAGCAGGCCTGGGATGAATCTTCAACATGTGCATTTCTTTTTTTTTTTTTTTAATTTATTTATTTATTTTCAGAAATACAGTATTCATTATTTTTTCACCACACCCAGTGCTCCATGCAATCCGTGCCTTCCATAATACCCACCACCATGTACCCCAACCTCCAATTTGCCAGGTCATCCCGAAGCTGCTGGTTCCAAGATCAGCCTTTGAGAATCTCATTTACATAAGAAAGAAACTGGCTGATGATGTGGGGAATGCCTCCAACAGGAGTTGGGGGACTCGGAATTCCTTCTAATTATCTATCAGCATGACCAGAGTCAAGCCACTTGGTTTTCACGGGGTTGACTTGATGACATCGTACAACTCCATATTTTGAATTCTCATGTGAAATTACCGGTAAATAGAGAATTATAACAGTGCTGGTTAAGGGTACTTTTTGATTCTTCCTGAAACTCCTCTCTGACAGTGCATGTTTTCCCACAGAATGCTTGAAGAGAAAAGAAATCTAAGCTGTCATTATCAGCCAATTATTTCATAATCAACACCCATTCAACTTCAGATCAATGGACTATGTTGATTGCCCAGTCAGGGCAGACCTCTGGGCCGTGGTCCATCAGGCAAACTTTCCCAGATCCTCGGATGCCTACACAGTTTGTCTGTGACCTTTTCAATTGATTTAGCCTGAGCTGCTTTGATTCAAGACTATTTGGTCTGGGGACCCTAAGGGACTGGGAAAGCTCACTGATTATTTTCTTTTAGATTATGCCACATATGTTAAAAGTCAGTAAGCCGTAAGTTCTGGGGAATCTCATTTGCCAGAGGAAAAGGAACGCAGCCACATCTGGATCCTATGTCTCAGGCAGGAACAGAAAAGCAGCAGGTACCAGGGTAGAGTCAAGAAGCCACTGTTTACGATGTTATATTACTTAAGTATTCTCCACTTTCCATCCATCGGAAATACTCCACTTAGGACAGTGTGGGGGTGGGTCAGTGCACCGCTGAGTTGCTTGAGCTCTTTGAATGCTCCTGTTACAGGTTTCTATATACATCAAAAATGACATGCATGTGTAAAATTTAAGTAAATCTAAGCATTATGTAAATTTGCAAGCACGTCAATTTTGACATAAATAAAAAATTATACCGTGAGATCAAATTGACCATTTTAAACACTTCAAGTACACAGTTCAGTAGCGTAATGTACAAGCACGGATGGTGTGCCACAGTCCTCCCCATCCACCTCCAGAAAGTTTTCTTCTCCCCAAACTGAAACTCTCCAGCCATTAAACCATAGTTCCACATTCCCTTCTCCCTGCAGCCCTTGGCAACGAGCATTTTACTTTCTGTCTCTACGAACTCGGCTACTCCGAGTATGTCATGTAAGTAGAATCATACGATATTTGTCTCTCATGACTGGCATATTTCACTTAGCGGGATGTCCTCAAGGTTCATTTATGTTGTAGCCTCGGTCAGAATTTCTTTCCTTTTTCAGGATGAATAATATTCTATAGTATGTATAGACCACATTTTGTGTATCCATTCACCATCAGTAGGCACTGGGGTTGTCTCTGACTCCTGGCTATTGTGAAGAGTACTGCCATGAACACTGGAGTACAAAAAAGTCCTCTGAATGTTCTATTCAGGGATTGTTAAGCACTGGTCCGTGATGCAGGAGAATATAAACAGAATAATTTTGAAGTAATTCTTGGGCTCTTTATTCATAAGCAGTAGATAACATTACCTATTACCTGTCTTCTCTGAGCATTCTGCCCATGTATCATATTGTAATCCTGTCTAAAGAATGGTCTTACCGGGGGAATGTAGACATGGCTTTCCCTATGTGGAGCTATCTGAGTATCCTTCTAGAAAATCAGTTTTGGGTATCTTTTTATCCTTTTCAATTTCAGCTAACCATCAACAAAGAGGAGAATGGTAACCAACTTCCTTTTATGGATGCTAATAGAGAAATCTTTAAAAGTTATCACTCAGCTATTTCAGCGCTAACTCTTGCTCATTTCTTCTTGGGCAACATTTTCTGGGGACAGAAAAGCCCTTATTTTGGCTTAAAGTCTTCTACAAAGTCCAAATCTTTTGATTAAAGTGGAAAAGCCATTAAGTCTGCCAGTGGTAAGGAAGCTGTTTTTATTCTTTAGTTGTGACTGCAGTTCTACTCAATGTAAAAGTTTCCTTGCTTCTGCAAAATGATTTCATCTCACATTTGGAAAAGGATACTCTAAATATGACATAATGTGGTACATTTAGAAGAAGATGACATGAGCCAACTATAACAAACTGAAACACATTTACAAGGACTACCCAACCACAAGCTGAACACACTTTTCCCTTAAATTATCTCTGTCCTAAGAAAAGAAATCATTAAGGCTATTATGAAGAATATAGATTTTCAATAAAGTAGAGCCAATTATCTCTCAATTTTAAATAACATATTTTTCATATGGTGATGATTGTTTAGAACAATAATACAAGATAATTCCTTATCACACAAAGGACTCAAGAGAATTTACAATTATAATGATTTCTTTAAGCATTAAAAAAGTTAATTTTTTAGTGTCATGATAATATTGCATAAATGGCCTTTAAATGTCATATAAACCAGGAACAAAGAAATAATCTTAACTTGCATTTAATTAGTACTTTTCATAATTTTACAAATAGCTATATTGAGATATAATTCATAAACCATATAATTCAAAGAGTCTGGTTCAACCAGTTTTAGGATATTCACAGACATGCAATCATCACCACAGTCAATTTCAGAACATTTTGATCATCTCAGTGAGGAACTTTGTGCCTGTTAGCTGCTATCCCAAATCCCTCAGTCCTAAACAACTGCTAATCTATGTTGTATCTATATAAATTTCCCTATTCTGGACTTTTATATGAATGGAATTATATAATATGTAGTCTTTTTTGCCTGGCTTCTTTCACTTAATATGTTTTCAAGATTCATCTATGTGTTAGCATGTATCAGAATGATGCCTTTTTGTGGTCAAATATTCTATTGTATGGAATTTCACTTATCCATTTGTTTGTTGGACATCTGAGTTGTCGCCAGCATTGGGACATGTTAAATAATGTTGTTACAAGCATCCATGTACAAATGTTTGTGCAGACATATTTTTTTTAATTTCTCTGGGCTGCATACCCAAGGATGGAATTGCTGCTGAGTCATATGGAATGTGGTATGTTTAATCATTTGAGAAAGAGCTAGATTGTACTCCAAAATGGCTGTACCATTTTACATTCCCATGAGCAGTGTATGAGGTTTCTGACTTGTTCACATTCTCACTGAACTTGTTATTATCTGACTTTTTGGTTGTAATCAACCTAATAGGTGTAAAGTGATATCTCATTGTGGTCTTGATTTGCATTTTCCTTGGTTACAATGATGTCAAGCATCTCTTCATGTGCTTATTGGCCATTTGTATATCTTTCTTAGAGAAATGTGTATTCTAACCATTTGTCCATTTTTAAATTGGTTTGTCTTTTATTATTAAGTTATAAGAGCTATTTGTATAGTCTAGATACAAGTACTTTATTAGGTGTATGGTAAATATTTTCTCCTATTCTGCAAATGTTTTATTTTTTAGTAATAGTGTCCTTTGAAGCACTGAAGTTGTTAATTTTAATGAAATCCAATGTTTTCATTTGTTGCTAATGTTTTTGTTGTCATATCTAAGAAATCTTTGCCGCATATACATATACTGTATAAATATGCATATATACATACACATGTACTTGTGCACACACATGTATACACTGTGTAAATATAAATATATAACTGGATCAGTTTGAGAGCAATAGTGAAGATTTTTGTATCCATATTCATAGGAGAAATCAGTCTGCAATTCTTTCCTGATGTCTGTCTGGTTTGAGCATCAGGGTAATACCAGCCTCAGAAAATGAGTTGAAAAGTTTCATCTCCAGTTTTTTGCAGGAGTTCATGAAAAGTTGGTTTTAACTGTTCTTTAAATGTTTGGTAGAGTTCACTTGTAAAGCTATCTGGACCTGAGCTATTCTTCATAGGTAGTTTTTTTACTACTATTATTATTAATTCAATCTCTTCATTTATTGTAGGTCTATACAGGTTTTCTATTTCTACTTGAATCAATTTCAATAGATTGTGCCTTTCTAGAAATTTATTTCATTTATTGAATTTGTTGGCATGCAATTATTCATAACATTCTCTTATGATTCTTTGTGTTTTTGTAAGGTTGGGAGAAATGTCCTTTCATTTCTTATTCTAGTAATTTTTAAAAATTTAACTTAATTTTTTTCAGTGTTCTAAAATTCATTGTTTATGCACCACACCCAGTGCTCCACGCAATACTTGCCCTCCTTAATACCCACCACGAGGCTCACCCTACCCCTCATCCCCCTCCTCTCCAAAACCCTCAGTTTGTTTCTCAGAGTCCACAGTCTCTCATGGTTTGTCTCTCCCTCTGACTTCCCTCAACTCACTTCTCCTCTCCATCTCCCAATGTCCACCGTGTTATTCCTTATGCTCCACAAGTAAGTGAAACCATATGATAGACTCTCTCTGCTTGACTTATTTCACTCAGCATAATCTCCTCCAGTCCCTTGAGTATTATCTCTCTTGTCTGTCAGCCTAGCCAAAGTTTTGAAATATTGTTGATATTTTCAGAGAATGACTTTTGGTTTCATTGAGTCCCTCTGTTGCTTTTCTATTCTCTATATTTCATTAATTTCCACCCTAATCTTTATTATATCCTTTCTCTGCTTCCTTTAGGTTTAGTTTGCTCTTCTTTTTCCAGTGTCTTAAGGTGGAATTTTAGATTTTTGATTTGAGATCTTTTATAACTATATATTTCCCTGTAAGCATTGCTTTAGCTGTCTCTCAAAAGATTTGATGTGTTATGTTTCATTTTCATTCACCACAACTATTCTCTGACATTCCTTTTATTTTCTTCTGTGGATGTTGTTTAAGAGTGTATTCTTTAATATCCATGTATTGGTTATTGTCCCCATTTTTTTCTGTTATTGTTCTCTAATATCATTCCACTATTATTAGAGACCATGCTTTATATTATTTCTGTTCTTTCACATTTATTGATTTGTTAAAAAATGTTCTACCATATGATCTATCCTGAAGAATGTTCTATGTGTACTTTAGAAGAATATATATACTTCGTTGTTTGGGGGTATTCTATAGGTGTCTGTTAGGTCTAGTTGATCTATGGTATTTTTCAAGACTTCTTCTTGATCTTCTGACTAATTTATTCTCTCTATTCTGAAAATGGGGAATTGAAATCTTCAACTATTATTCAATTGTCTATTTCTCCCTTAATTTCTGTCAGGTTTTGCTTCATGTATTTTGGGGGGGGTGCTCTTTTATTAGGTGCATATATGTTTATAATTGCTATATCTTCCAATGTATTGAAACTTTTATCATTATAAAATATGTCAATATCTCTAATAACATTTGTTGTCTTAAAGTTTTGTCTGATATTAGTATAGCCATTCCAGCTTTTATGGTGGTTCTTATTTACTTGATGTTGTTTGTTATCTTTTTACTCAAGCCTATTCACATCTTTGAATCTAAAGAGTGTCTCTTGAAGACAATATATAATTAAATCATATCTTTAAAAATCCAGTCTATCAATGCCTTTTGATTGTTTAATCCATTCACATTGAAGATCGAATATAATTCAATGTGTTTTCTATCCTACTGTTTGTCCTCCAATTGTTTCATGTCTGTTTCTTTATTTCTCCTTTACTAATTTCTTTTGCAGTATATGAATATTTTTATTGTAATATTTTTTTAAAGATTTTATTTATTTATTTGACAGAGAGAGATCACAAGTAGATGGAGAGACAGAGAGAAAGAGAGGGAAGCAGGCTCCTCGCTGAGCAGAGAGCCCGATGCAGGACTCGATCTCAGGACTCTGAGATCATGACCTGAACCAAAGGCAGCGGCTTAACCCACGGAGCCACCCAGGCTCCCCTCTATTGTAATATTCTTATTCCTTTAATGAATTTTTTACTTTTGAGATTTTTCTTAAGTGGTTCCTGTAGGATTTATTATATACCACTTACCAGAATCAGCTTCAGTTACACTGGCTTAATTCCAGGCCTATACAGAAATGTTACTCCTCTAGTACCTTTTCCCCCTTTTGAGGTATCATTCTTATATGTAGTTCATCTCCGTTGTTACAAAGTCAATAATACATTTTTATGCTCTGTCATCTGTAGTGATTTCCTTAACCCAATATGGTTTTGCTCCCATTTACCTTCTTCGTGCTGTTATTAACAACTCTGTTACACATATCTTACCTTCTATAAGTTATAGTCCCAACAGTACATTGTGTCATCTTACACAGTTGTTTTTCAAATCATTAAGAGAAGACAGGAGAAAAATATGCATTTATAGTGTCTTCTTTTTTAAAGATTTTATTTATTTATTTGACAGAGAGAGACAGTAAGATAGGGAACACAAAGAGGGCGAGTGGGAGAGGGAGAAGCAGGCTTCCTGCTGAGCAGGGAGCCCAATGTGGGGTTCAATCCCAGGACCCTGGGATCATAACCTGAGCTGAAGGCAGATGCTTAAACGACTGAGCCACCCAGGCACCCCTATATATTTTTATTATATAATTATGTATAATATATATTATTAACTTATAATCACATAACATATAATTAATCATATATAATTAATAATATACATGTGTTTAATAATTGGATATGATTGTTATATTCATTAATTACATAATTATTTATATGATTATTATATACTTAATTACTACTAATAATAATTATTACAAAGAACATAACTGCTCTTTGCTTTTCATGTGAATTTGAATTACTATCTAGGGTCACTTTTAGTCTGAAAAAGTTTCTTTAGTATTTCTTGTAAGGTGGGTCTGCTAGGTATAAATAAATCCTCTCAGTTTTTGTTTGCTTGGGAAAAATATTTATTTTTGTCTTCATATTTGAATGATAATTTGCTGGACATAGGATTCTTGGTTGACTTTTTTTTTTCTTTAGCATTTTGAATATGTTATACTGCCTAACAAGTTGTCTCTTTTTTACTGCTGAGAAGTCAGGTTTTAATCTTATTGGGGTTTCCTTGTAACTGACAAGTTTTTTCCCTTTCATTCCTTCCCAGATGTTCTCCTGGTTTTGACTTTTAGCACTTTAACTGTGGTGTATCTGTCTGTAGATCTCTTTAGGTTTAACCCATTTAGTTTGTTGAGCTTCCTGGATGTTTATTTTACATTTTTCCATAAATTTGGGAAAATTTCAATCATTATTTTTTTTAATATTTTTTTTCTGAGCTTTTCTCACTTTCTTATCTCCTGATATTACCCTTACACATATGTCCATGTGCTTAATGATGTCCCACATCTCTTTGAGATTCCGTTAGCTTTTATTGTCTATTCATTTTTCTCTTTCCTTTGGCTTGTATCATCTCCATCAACCTATTTTCAAGTGCTTAATTATTCCACCAGTTCAAATCTACTGTTTGGTCTCTTTAGTGAACTTCATTTCAATTATAGTAATTTTCAACTCCAGAATATTTATTTTTTTAATAATTATTCTGTATTTCTCTGTATTTAATAATTTCTCTTTATTTGATACCCATTATTTGATATGACATTGTCACCAAATTCCCCTTCATTTACTTATTTTTCTTTAGTTCTCAGTCATGCTTTCCTCTAGTCCTGTAAACTAAACTCTAAGATAGCAAATTGGCAAACTAACTCAAGTAAATGTGACTCCCTTGAAACAATAGTGTCCAAGGTCAGTGTTTGGTATTTGTCCTAATATGATGAAGCCTCCTTCCAGCTGTTCTGTTCCCTTGTTCTTCCCTGCACATTTGTGGCCTACAGTCTAGGCTGTAACTTTATTAAATCCATGCATCTCTCCCCAGTTGCCTTCTACCACAACATGCGCTATTCTTAAGAGCATCATTAGACTTGAACTTCTCCACATTCTGTTGAACATCAAGTCAGCTCCTGTGGGAAAAGATGAGGCGCTATTTCACAGCATGTTTCTTCCTCCAGGAAAAATCTCTGAGTCAGGGCTCTGGTGCTGGATGTGGAGAGAATGGCAAGCTTCTCTCTGAGTGACACCCCTCTCTGGGAGGTGAACACTCTGTATAAGGAAAGGGAGCAGCAGGCTGAGGCCTTCTCAGTTTATATCTCACGTATAAGGTAGCAGCAGGCTGAGGCCTTCTCAGTTTATATCTCACGTATAAGGTAGCAGCAGGCTGAGGCCTTCTCAGTTTATATCTCATGTGTGACCCACCATCTCACAAATCAAGGCAATGACAATAAGGGCCACAACATTCTCTGCATGCCACACTCAGTGTGGAGTTTCCAGTACACGATCAAGTGCTGGTGGAATAAAGAAGCTCTTACCTCTCATTCATTCCCCTGGGACTTTTCCTCAGCAATAAATAACTGGGAGCACCTGGGTGGCTCAGGGGATTAAAGCCTCTGCCTTCGGCTCAGGTCATGATCCCAGGGTCCTAGGATCGGGCTCTCTGCTCAGTAGGGAACCTGCTTCCCTCCCACCCCTCACCTGCCTCTCTGCCTACTTGTGATCTCTCTCTCTGTCAAATAAATAAATAAAATCTTTTAAAAAAAACAGCAACAACAACAATAAATAACTGGGGACAGATGAGAAGTGCTAAAGTTCTGCTCCTCACAGGAAGAAAGCCCTCTGATTGGGAGCCATGAGGAGCTGAGAGCCTGCATTTCTGAGATGTAGCTATCTGGAGTGGAGTTTTCCCCTCACTGAGCTGGGAGGGTCGAGAGAGGAAGGGGTCTTGGTTCAAACACCACAGACTTGAGTTTCTTACTGACTTTTCATGATTTTCTGGAATAGGTGTTTCTTTGTTTACTGTTTGCCCATAGGACCATTTCCTATTTAGAAATTTAAATGTGTTAATTAAATTAAATGGAAAATTTAAATGTTTGTTTTATAATTTTAAATAATTTATTTATGGCGGTGCCTCGTTGGCTCAGAGGGTTAAGCCTCTGCCTTCGGCTCAGGTCATGATCTCAGGGTCTTGAGATCAAGCCCCGCATTGGGCTCTCTGCTCAGCAGGGAGCCTGCTTCCTCCTCTCTCTCTGCCTGCCTCTCTGCCTACTTGTGATCTCTGTCTGTCAAATAAATAAAAAATCTTTTAAAAAATAATTATTTATTTATTATATGTATATATATGTATATGTATATATTATATGTATATATTTATAATATGTATCATATAGAATATATTCATTATAATTTATAATTGTTTTATAATTTTCACCAGGTTGTATGAGGAGCCAGTCAACCAAGCAACTCGCACTGTCATGGCAGTGGCTCTGTCTCTAGTATGTTATAGTTAATAAAGTAATTTCACATATATTCTACATGTTATTACTAACATGTATTATTACACATTATTATTAACTACTCACATAGACTTAAATAACCATGTCACTTGGTAGATTATGTCACATTTCAGTGTATAGTTACAAAGTAGGAATTTTATGTCAGACACTGGAAATAAAAGATTACTATAACACAGTTCTTCCCTTTGAAGAATTTACATCTGCTAGGAGATATGGAAGATCTAAGTTATTCCAGAAATAAAAGTAGAATTTGAACACAAAATCATTAATCCCACGAGCCCATGATGCCTTCTATTGGGTCTTGGGGAAATACAGAAATATGAGGGAAAGAGAATTCCCTATTTGAATGACTTTTTTTTTTTCTTTTTCTTTTTCCTTACCAAAGATTGAAGGTGTGGAAATTACAGAAGACTAATTTGTTGGGTGGAGATACTTGGGTGAGAAATGTGCTGTGAAAGCAAGATCTTTATTTTCACTTCCACAGGTTGATGAAAAGGCTGGTGTGTGTGTTGGGAGTGAAGCAGACGGAGAAGGAGCCTATGGAGGGCACGTGTCTACTGCTGGGCACAGGTAAAGGGAAGTAATATTCATAGTGTTAACTAAAATCTAAGCCTTCCTGTTACATTAGTGCCATGCCTCGAGGATGGGACAGCTGGGCACTCAATTCCTGACTGTTTTTTCGAGTTTTATTTTGTTTGCTAAAAATGCCTATTTATTTGCAATACTAATTATAGTGTCTCGAAATAAGCAAATGAGAGAATGAGTACCCTGTCCCACCTGACATATTGTACGTTTTATGATATCAGTCATAATTTTAGCTTATAATAATGTTAGGCATCTGTAATTTTTGGTGTGCTGTTGGGGGTCCAGGTTTTTGTTAGCAAAAAATGCCTTATCTTTCTGTTGATACTTGAAACACCTAGAAGAGATAACCATCATTTTGGAGAAAATGGTATTACCATAAGTCAAAGTAGGAGTGTCAAAAGCAGATCCTGCTGAAGCATTAAGAGCCGTATTTAAATAGGGGAGAATCTATGCCTAGATGAGGGTATTTTGAAGAGCCAAAACCTCCAGTACCAAGATGACTGGTTTGACTGCACGGGGGTAACAGTGTTATTTCCAGAAGGAAGGGAGCCCTCAGGAGATCAAGGCAAAAGAACTGTGTCAGAGGCAAAAATAGGATGAGTCTGCAACCCTGTGTCCAGGACCAAAAGGTTTCACATATTGTGGATCCAAAGCAACAGCAAGATCATCATGAGAAGATGTGACAGAGATAAAAGGTTTCTTAAATATTCAAGAGGAAGAAATAATTTAAAAGAGAGTGATGGGATAAAGAAATGACTCAAGGAAAGATGATCTGCTGCAGAAGTCACTGCGTTGCAAAGATGCGATGAGCACCACCCCCTCCCCCAGGCTTGTGTGAACAAATGCTATAACACAAGATGGCAGGGCCATCTAAGAAGTATCGATATAAACTAAAGCAAGTTCCATGCTCAAACCAGGAGAGCCCCAGTGCTACTTACCAAGACTCATTCATACTGAAGAGAAAGAATTAGAAGTTGAAAAACATTTTGGCCCTGGGGAAGAAGATCCAGTGTTCAGACAACCATCCCAAGAAGGAAAAGGTAAATGAAAAAGAAATGAAAGACCTAAGTGGAACACAACAAATTTATGATACAAGAGAGCTGAGAGTTCCAAGGCAAGAACAGGTCTAAGGGAATTTAAGAATGGAATTCATGTTGTTGGAAAAGGAAATGATGACAATAATGAACTCATGGCAGCAAGGAAATCTGGAAGAAGTTAGGATGTTACCAAAAGGCCATCAGTCTCAGTTAGAAAAGGTAAGACAGGGAACAAAGAAAGCACACGTAGAAGAGAGTTTTGACAGAGCAGGAACACAACTTGGTGCTCTGACAGGAGTGGCCATATCCTAACTTAAATGAGGAGGAGGCCAGATCATAGATTCTTAAAGGAATTGCCTAGGCCTGCTGACCAAGTACAAAAGATGCTCTGAAGCTGCAGCAGCAAAGTTCAACAGCCAGTTCAATAGTCAAGCCAAGAAAAGGCCCAGCAGGAGGGTCTAGGGAATCTAGGACCATGAATGCTACAATAAGAACCTCAAAGGGACATGTTCCCCAAAGCAGGTGAGGTGCAACATAGGATGGAGCAAGGCCTAGGAGGGTTGGAGCAGCAGCACAAGGCCAAGAGTGCTGAAAGAGCAGCAGGCATGCCTACAGAAGACATCTCAGGGTCTCTTCGGGTTCCTAGGCCCTGGAAGGACCACACCTGAGAGTCCTGTGTCAAGAGGAGCAAAGCCATTTTGAGGGTCTTGAGGCAGCAGTGGTAATCTTAGAAAAGGTTCTTCTGCAACAGTAAAGCTTCTGCAGAATCAAGAGAAACAAGAATCTGGTTCAAGAGTTGGTGTGCAGAGACAAAGTTTCCCAACACAATTATGAAGATCCCACAAGATCAAGGACAGTGGGAGTCTCCAGTACTGGACTGGTTCATAGAAATGTGATCTAGAGGAAGTGGAGGAAAACCAATGTTGAGATAACAAGATGGCAGCCTACAAGGAAGGAACAGGTGATAAGGAAAGCCCAGAGGAGATACCTCAGCAGACTAAAGCTGTTCCACATCCAGTAATAGGAAGTACTGTAAGTGCAGATAATAACATGGCAAAAGAAAACCAAATGACAAAAAGAAAGAGAAGGAGAGGCCTCAATTTAACTTGGAGCTATTCCAATAACCAAAGGTCAGGTAAGAGCATTTTGAAGTTTTTGTGGATTTTCTTTGGGGAAAGATGTGAATAGGTGTGAATTTTTCAATTTTGCCAAGTCCTCAATAGGCTCCTTAAAGAAGATTCTTAACCCAGGTATCCAGTTTTATATTAAATAGCTTTTAAATTTGTTATCATTACCTATTTCTATTTCTTCCCTCTCTTCCCTCTCTTCCCCCTCTTTCTTTTATCTCCTTTCTCTAGACACAAACTGCAATTTGTGATTTAAAAAAAAAAATTGCTTTTTAGCCCCAACCAAACAGGGAAGAGGAAGGCAAAGCCACTTTAGTTTTAAATTTGATCTCTTACTTGGGGGGACTTTGCCCTTCATCCTGTTCACCAGGCTGAATATGTAATAAATCCACACAGTTTGTAAGAAACTAGAGTTGAAAGAAAAGTTACCTCTCCCTGAAATATTGGTGGCTGCACCCTATAGTTTGTATCTGGAACTGTGAAGTGTCAGAGAAATTATCCTATTTGCAAGCTGAAGGTTAGCTTTCCATGGTTTCACGGATGCTGGTAGAAGACACGAGACCAGGGCATGCCATGAGCTACTGTTCCTACTGAGAACAATCACAGTCACCCAAGGAACATCTCTGCATTGGTTCCCAAGCCCCAGTTCCTACAGGATGCTGAGAAGTGGGACACAGGGCACCTGTACTTGAAGAGGATTGTGACACAGTAGTACAGGATTCTTGAACTTGGGGAAACATAATCTTTGATAAAGAGTAGGTAGCATGTTTTTCTCTTACTCCAAAGGGAACACCGTCTTTATCTTCCAAGGCTTTAAGCTAACTTGCTCTGTGCTCCAGAAGAAGATGCTATTCCTTTGTTCCAGGCCAGTTCACAATACAGATGTCCTTGAAAAGATAGTCTAGAACAGAGTGCATTCCATGCCTTGCTTGTAAGACATACAGAATCCCAAGAGACTGTGGAGAATTACTTCATAACCATTTGTTTTCAAAAACAAAATGTAAAAAAGATTTTAAATGTATATTGCATCTTCTCACAGAAATGATAATGGATAGAAAAGCCCTAGTGGTTAGAATAATAGTCCCAACAATATTCAAGGATAGTCCCATTGAAGCTGGCCATGATGCTGAAGAGTTAGAGAGGAAGCCCCAACTACTCTGCCCCACTGGTTTTGTATTCATGATGGCCAGCACATAATACATAATAAATAAATGACTTACAATATGCATACAGTGTTATAGCCTTAGCAAACAAAATGTGATACCAGAAGGAAAACAATTTCCCAATGTTAGATGTTTAAATTCGTCATTAGGTCTCTTTTCTTATCTCCATAATTCTAAGTTACTACTAACCTTGCCACTTATGGGACACTTGCTATATACCAAACAGTATTCTGAGATATCCATAGTATATATGCATTTAGTTGTGTGTCTATATATATGTGTATACATCCTACATACATACCTATACTACAAAAATTTCTATATTTGTATAAATTTAATTCTTACTTCAAGCCCACAGAGGAAGAAGTATCCTTGCCTCCATTATACAGATGAAATGACTGAGCCTGAAAGAAGTTAAGTTACTGGTTCTGTATAACTCCGAGGTTCACCTGTGGTTGAATTCAAGTTTGTTGGACTCTACAACCCATATTCTTAAGCCATTCATCATTTTATCTTCCTACCAAGAAGCATGAACTTAGATACTCTCACCTTCTCTAGACTTACTTTATAATCATCATAATGATTTATTTATGTTTCCCTGGTACAGTCTCTACAGAGCCAATCCTTCCCACTAACAAAAAAATCTTGGAAACCAAGAGATTTCTTCCCCCTCCTTTATGTCTCTCCTTGGTTGGGCATTTACTTGATCAGGACTTTATACGAGGACCCATAGTTCCTTTAGAAGAACCAGAAGGACCCTGAAGAGCCTTGTCCAGGGGACAAAACATATTCTCTCACACTGATCCCACTTCCCAACCTCTTTTGACCCATCACAGCCATGATATTTTGTAACAGTTATTTTGGCTGGACAGGATCATTGTTATAGGACACCTGATGAAACTCTCCATGCAGATAGAGCTGAGATAGAGTGAAAGGAAACCTCTTCTCTCCATTACTCTAGGAGACCAAGAATGTCAGATCTGAGGTCTATCAGGAACCAGTGAGCCCCACAGAGTGGCTGAATTCTCACAAAGGCGTCCTGAGAAGGGTGCTGAGGAGGCTTCGAGTGGTTCCACAGACCAGAGTAAGAGAAGAGGTGAGTTCAGGACCTGCTGGAACCTTTTGTACATCCCCTCACAATGAGATGATGCTTCCATTGATAGTGACCATAGATTCTTTTTTTTTTAATTTTTTATTTTTTATAAACATATATTTTTATCCCCAGGGGTACAGGTCTGTGAATCACCAGGTTTACACACTTCACAGCACTCACCAAAGCACATACCCTCCCCAATGTCCATAATCCCACCCCCTTCTCCCAAAACCCCTCCCCCCAGCAACCCTCAGTTTGTTGTGAGATTAAGAGTCACTTATGGTTTGTCTCCCTCCCAATCCCATCTTGTTTCATTTATTCTTCTCCTACCCACTTAAGCCCCCATGTTGCATCACCACTTCCTCATATCAGGGAGATCATATGATAGTTGTCTTTCTCTGCTTGACTTATTTCGCTAAGCATGATACGCTCTAGTTCCATCCATGTTGTCGCAAATGGCAAGATTTCATTTCTTTTGATGGCTGCATAGTATTCCATTGTGTATATATACCACATCTTCTTGATCCATTCATCTGTTGATGGACATCTAGGTTCTTTCCATAGTTTGGCTATTGTGGACATTGCTGCTATAAACATTCAGGTGCACGTGCCCCTTTGGATCACTACGTTTGTATCTTTAGGGTAAATACCCAATAGTGCAATTGCTGGGTAGATGGCCAACAGACACATGAAAAAGTGCTCCATATCAGTCGGCATCAGGGAAATACAAATCAAAACCACAATGAGATATCACCTCACACCAGCCAGAATGGCTAAAATAAGTCAGGAAATGACAGATGCTGGCGAGGATGCGGAGAAAGGGGAACCCTCCTACACTGTTGGTGGGAATGCAAGCTGGTGCAGCCACTCTGGAAAACAGCATGGAGGTTCCTTAAAATGGTGACCATAGATTCTAAGCCAAAAGTCAGAACATAGTGTCTGATGGACTTTTCTTGAGTTAAGTATTTACTTAAAAGGAAAGCTTTATTATAAAAAAGTGATGGTTAAGGAATCACTTTTAACTGGGAAGAAAAACCTTGCATGAGATAGGGATTACTAATTCTGAAAGAATTATCTTTGAATTTCCTGCATCAGAATTCACCAGGCAGCCTGTTAAAATGCAGATTCTTGGGTTCAGAATCAGAATATGCCAGAATATATAGGATTCTGCATTTTCACCACTAATTCAAGAGATTCTTTTGCATATGAAAGTTTGAGAAATGCTGATTTAGGATAGTTTATTTTCAGATTTCTCACTGTAATTTAATGTGATATTTCAAGCTCTGTATTTGTATGTGCCAGTTTTGTGTAATAAAGAGAGAGACCCTCCCCACCCCGCTGCGAAGTTACTGAGTACTCAAGGAAGGGTGGGTTCAAACTTTTCTTCTATATGAGGTTATAATTATAAGCTAAATTATGTCCTTCTTAAACTCTTCTGTTTTTCTTCAGCCAGCTCACACATACTCCCTGCCCATTCCAGCTCCATCCTGGTCAGCCCTATGGAAATACAATAGATGCTCCCAATTGCAAAATCATTTAAGCTATTTCTTATAACCTCCCTATAAAAGACAAGTGTATTCACATGCCTTCTGTGTATTCACATGCCTTCTTGGGAGGGAGCACTCAATAATGTCATTGTCTGAAGACTGGACCCAATTTTCTGACTTGTTCCTGAGCTTTTTTCCAAGGCCTGCAGGAACCAGACAGACGTAAGACCCTCCACACCATGGGCCTCTCTCTTGAAGGTAGAAAGTCCACACAGGCAATGTGCTTTCAAAAGACTTCACTAACCAGGCATTTCTTACTGCCTGTGATGCAAAAGTTCTCATCACAGCCACTTGGCAATGTTATACAGAGTTGAGACTCTGGTAAGATGAAAGCATTGCTAGATTCTTATTGATTGGCCAAAACTTGAACCTTCTGATTCCCCATTGCATCAGGTTTTTTTTCTCCCCCCCCCCCCAGCTTGAAATACAACAAATAAAAATTGTATATATTTAAAGTATACAATGTGATATTTGATATGGCATCAATTGTAAAACAATTATCACAAATAAGTTAATTAACATGCTCATCAATTCACATAGTTTTCTTTAAATGTCATTGTGACACACGCAAAACTCTTCTGCTTTCTATTTTTATTTAGGAGTTATTTTCTACAAGTAATGTTAGACTTGACACTTCCTTGGAGGGCAAGGGGCTGGTGCAAAATCTAATCTAATGGGCAGGCACATTAAATCTCAGCAGATCCAGTTCAATATTCTTTTGATGGAGTTGGCATGGAGCCAAAGAGAAAATGCTTAGCAATCTTTGAGAAAAGAAAGGTTTGTACTGGAAATGTTGTAATGCCCTGTGATTATTCCAGGATCTCTTATTTATTACTACACACTTACCTGCCATCATAGTTGTCATATTTTAAACAAATCTTGTGTCTTTGGTAATGGAAGAGGTATGGATGTTGGTGGGGGGAGACTTTCATTTTCATGATTGAATAGAAAAGCGAATGGCTTAATCCTATGTACTGCTTACTAAAATTGAATGGCAAGAGGCCATCCAAATTTAGGGGAAAGAGCTCTTGACTTGGCAAGAACAGTGGGTTCAACCTGAAGGAGGAAATGGAAGACCTGAGTTTTAAGAGACATTGAAAGAGAACAGTTGGCTAGAACTCATCAGGAAAGTGATGAGAACAGAAGTGAGATAGAGACATGAGTTTGTTTGCTGGAGCTGCCATAACCATGCCATATACTTGGTGAGTTAAACAATAAGATTTATCTCACAGTTCTGGAGACTGAAAGTCCAAGATCAAGGTATTGGCAGGGCTATGTAGTTCTTTGGGTGGTAGAAGCCTAATTCAGATCTTTACACATGACATTCTCCTGTGTGCCTGTTTTTCTGTATCCAAGTTTCCCCTTTGTGGAAGGATGTGGTAATAAAAGGGTCCCACCCTCTTTCAGTATGACCTTATCTTAAGTAATGACATCTGCCATGATCCTTTTCCACATATTCACATTCTGAAGTCCTGGGGGTTGGGACTTCAACATAGGTATTTGGGTGGGGGGATATAATTCAACCCATCACAAGATCCATGAGAATCACGGATAACCTCAGAGAAAAGGAAGTGAATAGTATATTGATGTGAAAATTTCTTTTCATTTCTCCAGTGTTATCCCATTTTCCTATGTCTTTGAAAAAAAAAGTACTTAATATTAGAGTAGAAAGGTCTTGACAGATTGTTCAATTTCCTACCTTATGGTGTAGAGGAGAAACCTGAAATCTCCAAGGGTAAAACAATGTTCTCAAAATCAAACAGGATAGCACCAAATCCAAAACTTGAATCTGAATCTCCTTACCTCCTAGACCGTCCCTTCAGCTTACCAGGAGCTAGGATATTGTGAACAACTTTGCCCTTGAGACCGGATATTGGCTATGATTCTCTGTGGGTTGAATGCAAGGGTCAATACTCTCTGGGCACCTTGCAAGTTTCTGTCTTCTGGTATTTACTGTATAGACTGTACAGCTCTGAGGGTATAGACTGAGGTTTCCTACTACAACCTGGAGAGTGTTCTGTGATTTATACAGTGCCCCTCTGCTTCTCCATCTCTTCTTTCACACGTTCCCTGTCCCACTGTCTCACAGCCCAGCTCCAATATGGTGACTAAAAATGTGTTAACCTAACTTAATTGTTTCTTTATAGGATAGAGGTAATATGTTGATGGTAATAAGCCAGTTCCCCGACCCCCTCTCCCTTTTCTAGAAGACTTCTGGGTTTCCTAGTAACTATTTTTGGAGAACAAAACAAAACTTATCATTTCTGTGGTTCGTTTTAGCCAAATTAAAGGGCGCAGAGTTATTAGGTAAAAACTGATAGTTGTCATGCTTGCACCAAACTGCAAAGAGTTGGTCGCCATATTTTTCATCTATTCTTAAAACTTTGTCATCTTGGGAGGTCTCTGGTGAACTTAACACATTGAGAAGTAAAGAGTTTCTATTGTAACTGGCATACTGTTCAGCTTCAGGACTTGTCTTGAGCTGTCTGGACAGACTCTATAGTATTTCTAATCACACTGAGGTATTTTTTTTTTTTTTTTGCCTCCCAAATTTCATCATTTTAAGGCTATTCAAAGATGAGCTTAAAACAATGCTTTCATGCTGCTTTTGCTTTACTCCCTCTGTGCACAGGATTTCAAAAGGCTAAATATTGATCAGGCAACTGTCCTGGATTGTCTCGGAAAATATCCATCCCCTCCAAAACAAGTTATTCCATTAGTGGCTTTTGAAAATGGATCAGTTTCATGCTATCAAATATATAATTGGAAGATGGCATGATGTTAATTATGGAAATGCTTTTCAACTTCAATAGTCAATTAACAGGCAACTGGATGAAGACCACAATAATTACATTGTTCTTCAAGCATTGCACTAAAAGTCTTATTTTGGTATATTTAGGCTTCAGAAAGAGAATATGATTAGCGTTATTTTTAAAGTGAATTTGACATTCAAGGAATGCATGAATTTACTTTGGATGTTGAATTATAAAGTAGTGTTTATCAAATTAATATTTATTTTTTCTTTATAATCCAGAACCATCATCACAGACATTTTTCTGCATGAATTTTTGCCATGGTTATCAGGTTCAGGTGTAAGAAAGAAGAAATACTAATTGTCATAAGCCCTGTTAAAATTATTCTTTCTTGAGATCTGTGGGAGTTCTGTGCAAGTCTTAAGGATCTACCTTATTCCTTTATTTTTTGAAATGATTTCTTATGTATAATTGAGAGAGAGAAAGAGAATGAATGAGAGGAAGAGCGAGAGAGAATCTGAAGCAGACTCCCCACTGAGTTCATAGCTGGACTTGATCCCAGGACCCAGAAATCATGCCCTGAACCAAAATCAAGAGTTGGACACTCAACCAACTGAGCCACCCAGGCACCTCTATCCTGTTCCTTTAAGTGAGAAAATTGTTTTTCTTTGCTCTGACCAAACAGGGAAGTAAAGGCCAGCCCAGGTTCATGAAGTTGGTACTGGAAGTGTATAATTTAAGTAAATCTTATAATTTATTTTCATATTATAATTATATGCTGTCAAAGTCACAGATTCTAAGTGTACAGTTAGATGAGTTGTGACAAATGTATAAACAACATTCAAGTCAAGATCTACACTTGTATCACCCTATAAAATCATTTGACACTTTACAATAGTATCTTGATAAGAGTTCTCTCTCTATGCAGACCACTTTGTCTCTTTCCTTTTTGGTGTTTGGGAGAACAGAAAAGAAGAGGTAATTATTGATTTATGAACTCACTGTAGCCCTCTGATCCTGCAGACATTTTCTGGGGCAATGACTTTAGAATCTAGGAAACCAGGTCCTAACTCTTGGCTCTGCCCCTACTTAGACTTATTTAATGTCTGAGATTTCGCTTTCTTATATGTAAGCTGAGGTTGCTAAAACCAACCTCATAAGGTTGTTGTGAAGATTAACAAAAATACGTAAAGCGCTTGACCTTCAGGATATGCTCAACCAATGTCCATTCATCCTCTCTGGTTAAAATCTTGGGCGCTGGAATTTTTTTTTTTTTTTAATTTTAGATCTTACTATGCTTTTTTTTTAATTTATTTTCAGTATAACGGTATTCATTATTTTTGCACCACACCCAGTGCTCTATGCAAGCCGTGCCCTCTATAATACCCACCACCTGGTACCTTTTTCTCTCCCTCTCCTCCACTCCAAGCAAACAATCAAAAAGGCATAATCTAGTCTTCTAGGACACTGCATTTGAAGGAGATGCTTTTCTAATCAGAGAAACTAATCCTTGCTCATGCATCAGTAAACTTGAACAATTTAGAACATTTCCGCCTCCAGGTAACATATTTGCATTTTAATTTAAGCTTTTAGGAGATATTGTTTTAACTCATATGAAGGGCTAAGAGCTGAAAAAGTCAGAAGGTTGGGGAATGGTATAATATCTGGGGCCAGGCAGCTCCATTTCTCCAAATTTCAGATAACCATTCATCTGCCCGTGTGCACAGCTGTGTATGTTAAACGCAGGTGATTTTTCTCAGGAAAAAATTGTGTGCACAGGTTGCAGGCAAAGTTGGAACAAGATGCTTTAAATGGACTCATGTAGGCATTAAAATCAGTGCCTGGAATCTGTGCTATGTCAAGGAAGCCACCTTCACACAGTTGAAATGACAGTTGTTGCTTAGCAGAGGAGAAGAGATGGGGAGATCCGTACTGTGGGAGATGCAACAAGCTTTGGCTTCTTCCCTTGTGCTCCTCTCAGTGAGATCCACCCCGTGGTTTCTACTGGAAGCACACAGTGTATCAGGGAAAGCAGCTGAATAACAACTCACTTAAAAGTTAAATTTAAATTCAGGGCCACCAATGAGTATCATCAAAACATCCCAGGTAAGCACTGTGGAGGGCTGTCCCTTTATGTTTCCCTAACTTTCCAAGCCCTGAGTGGATGGGGTGCTGACTCTACCTTTTCTCCTCCTCCTTCTTATGAAAAATAGTTGTTGACTTTAAGAATGTCCCCAAGTGTTAGAGACTACTGGGATTTCTACCTTCTTATCATGGATTTCAAAGCCCTCTTTGCAATTAGCTAGCCATTTGTTTCTACTATTTGTTTTTCCCAAACAAACTGACACCCATTCATTTTTATTTTTATTTCTTCTGGAAAACAGTCATATTTGTTCTTGATCACTTAAGATACTCTGTGACTGAACAAAGCAGATTGTTTTTCTCTTTGTGTGACTTCTAGATAAAAATTAGAACTAGGCTTCTAATTTGCGACAACATGGATGGAACTAGAGCGTATCATGCTTAGCGACATAAGTCAAGCAGAGAAAGACAACTATCATATGATCTCCCTGATATGTGGAAGTGGTGATGCAACATGGAGGCTTAAGTGGGTAGGAGAAGAATAAATGAAACAAGATGGGATTGGGAGGGAGACAAACCATAAGTGACTCTTAATCTCACAAAACAAACTGAGGGTTGCTGGGGGGAGGGGGTTTGGGAGAAGGGGGTGGGATTATGGACATTGGGGAGGGTATGTGCTTTGGTGAGTGCTGTGAAGTGTGTAAACCTGGTGATTCACAGACCTGTACCCCTGGGGATAAAAATATATGTTTATAAAAAATAAAAAATTAAAAAAAAAAAAGAACTAGGCTTCTAGATGACATTAGAACTTTAGGGTCTCCTATACAATCAGGATCCCAAAGCAGGTGATATTCAGCCACATTATCAGCCCTCAGCTCAAGACCAGTGATGATGAGGTTCAAAAATAAGAACCCATTGGCTGTCTACAGGTTTTGTCACAACTATGTTTTCCCAATTTCAATTGTTTCAGTAAGTTGTTTGAGGAAATACATTCAGACATAATGATTTCTTCTGATTGTTTTCGTTTTTTGGTATGACACTTGGAACTCATACTTGGGAATTCTCACACTAAGAGTATCTATCAAGAAGCTGTATGTGTGTGATCATGGCATGGAGAAAGTATAGCATGAAAAGCAAGACAAATCAGATAGTTTGTATTATTACATCTTTGGGTCCGATTACATTCTTTAAGTCTAACATCAGTGAGCTGTCAATGAAATATATGGGTAGACCTTTAACATAGAGATAATTAATTAGACCAATGAATTAGGGGTCTAGGGGGAAAGACCCAGCAAAACATTGTGTTCCCTTGGTCATTAGTCTAGTTTACAAAAAGCTTGTCCCAGTAAAGATTTCTTAATATTTTGTTAATATTCCTGTCATTTGGGATCAGTTGTCAGTGTTAATTGTTATTAGCTTATTAGGTTGGGTTTACCCAGTTACCATAAAGAAAAATATATCAAAGAAGATCTTTTTTCTTGCCTTTCTTGCTTAATATGAATGAAGGTTAGTGGTGTTGAGAAGAGGAAGGACAGTGACCAACGAATTTGATGAATGCAATAGAAATGTGCATGACCAGTGAGTACTCAATTTTGCAATTTTTCTTTAACCATTTTGGAGAGATTGTGGGAATGCAGCCTGTGTTGTACATACGAGCTTAGAGATTTTAGCAATCCTCACTCTGAGATAAAACACCAAGAAAAAGTGGTGACCATAAAATTCTTGAAGCTTCTCTTTGAAACAAGCCATCTAGTGTGTCAGGGATAACCAATATTGCAGAAGTGTTCCTTTGTAAGTTCAATACTCTTGGCGAATTTTATTGAGCCACTGTAGGTCTTTGGACTTTCTCAATGGGCTGTGGAATAATTGATTGTCCAAAGAGTTCAACTATCAGCAGAGGCAAGCCTGCAACCCCATGTTGACTCAGCACCGTACCCCAAACCTCTATAGACCCTATTATGAAAGATAAATGGAAAGTGTTTTCCACCTATCTGTCCTTGCTTTCCACAGAGTGAACTTTAAATCAAAGTTTTTGCTTCATGTCACTTGAGAGAGTAGTGAGAAGGGCTTTCAGGTAGAAGAAGAAGTATGATTAAAGCTTTTGAAAGGTTGGGAACAGATATGTGGTAAATGCATTTTTTTTTTCAAATGATGTCAAAGATTGAATGGACAGCATTAGCCAATAAGGAAAAGAAGGGGTTTGTGTTTGCTAAGGAACAATTTCCCTACCTCCATAAGTGAATTTGGTGGACAACCCTTTGTCAGTAGGGCCCAACCTTTCCATCCCGTGTAAGAGAGAGATAAACTGATTGGACAAATGAGTCTATCCTAAGATATTAATGGGTGATTGCATTTTATCCATTATGTCTTTGGGGCAACATGTAATTTAATAAGGCTCTCAAATCCATAGCCTGAGAGATTCACTAATAGGGTACTGGCAAGCTGGCAAGGAAGGTATTTGGGAGCAATTGGTTCTCTTGGATTATCTTAAATCATTGCACATATACAGATGCTTCCTCAATCAAATGAAGTTATAAAAAGTTTATCCGAAGCCAGGAAAAAAAAAAAAAAAGGTTTCTATCTAAAACCACGGAACTCATACATTCATTAGCATAGTTTTTTGATTCCTCAAAAGAATTACTGAGAACGCCTTTGATGTATCAAATATTAAGCCTTTGATGTATCAAATGCTATATGCCTGGAGGGATTAGTTCTGATTAGAAAATTCTAGTCTCTGGTCGATCCCCCAGCCTTCAACGACTTGAGCAACCTTTCATTAACAGGCAAATGGCAGCTGACTTGGCTTTGGGAAGGTGCTCATGTTTTGTAGAGGCACTTGGGAGGAGGTAGGAGGCATGTAGGAAGACCTGCTGATCTTGGGGACATTGTTCACAATGTCATGAGTAGGTATTTTCATGCATTCTTAAGGATGAGCACTCCTTATGAGTCTCCAGTACCTTAATGAACATTGTTTTCATTGTTCTGCACAGAGGAAGACAATCAGATTGTCTTCTGGTGTCCAGTGATTCTCCTTTATCTGTGAATTTTCCAGGGGCCATTTTGGTGTTGAAACAGAGCAAAACTAAAGTAGAAGGTACACTTCCTAATATGATATTATGAGGCAGGCGGTTTTCCAAGCTGAGTGGTATGTGTGAAGCTTCCTGCAGAAGAACAGGAGATCCTGGGCAGGACTGCAGGGTAAGCCCCTTGACACTGAGGTGTCATCTATATAAAATCAGTCTTGATTTACCCATGATCTTAAACAACTCCACTTAAATACTTCTTGATGTTCATGCCTTTAGGTAATAATTACTCTGGAGAAAAAAAGGAAAGGTAACTTTACAGGGAACAGAAAGAAGTTGTGAATTTCCTGAGTATTCTGGGGAAATATCTATGAGATGCTGCTAATTATGTATCAGTGGTTCCCCCTCTCTCTTGTGGAAACCACTCTGGATCATGGCTATCCATCAGAGCCTCCATCCATGGAGAAAGCAAAAACTAGAGGAATTCTAGCTTTTGGTCACTGTCCCAGAAGGCTGCAGCACACAGGTCTCTATATAGCTCAGCTAGAATTTGAAGACCTTTTGCTAGTTGGTGCAATGACTCAAGTTTGACCCTCCCAGTGCTGCTTACTATTTTGAGAGTGAGCAATTACACAGTGCTTGGGTTTATGGCTCACCAGATGAACCTGGAATGGTTCATTTGCTTTCCCTAAATAACCACCTGCCCCAAAGAATAGGAAGTGATTTTCTTTTTCTTATAGGTGAATTTCAGGATAGGTTTGTGCTGAGGTCCCAGGAAGCATGCACTGGGTGAGATTAAAATACTCCTCAGAAATAAGTTAGAGTTCTGCTTGGTACTTTGGACTCCTCAACTGGATAGTGGACATCAATCACAACCTTTAGAACACTCCAATCAATGACTCCCCAGGTAGTCATGGACAGGACAGCTTATCATCAACTGTCCAGCCACTTACTATGTTTCCATTAGATGTACACCCACTTCTCATATTTCCAGAAAGCTTATTCCCAGCAGAGGTTGTGGCTCCAAAGTAGATGAGCAGAGAACATTTCTTTTGGGAGTCCTTAGTTTACACTGATTACACATCTTCTCAGGCTGGGCTCTGTGTTCTAAGATGGACATTCACAGGACTGAAAGAAGAGAGAAGGTGAGCTATCACTTTCACAGGAGACTTGAGGTTATTTCTTCTTTCCTCTAAAGAACTGAAGGTGGAACTTTCTTGTCAACCAGCAGGGTTAAGCCCACATGGTGCAGGAGAAGATGAAGGATGAGGTTCTGGCTCAAGTACAGTGTCTTCCAGCTTCTCCCTGCCCCTCCTAGAACACAGGCCTGAGGACCAGAGCTGAACCTTGATTTCCCAGGGTCCCTCCTTGCTTTTGCCTCATTAGCACTGAAGGATGTACTCAAAGGCAAGAGATACCACAAAGTTTTGCCCTCATGTTTTGTCTTCAAAATAATGAAAGAGCATTTCTCTTGGCCCGCCTTCACGTCTTCCTTCATTAGTTAGTGATTATGGTTGCCTTTTCTCTTAAGTATACACTATATTTCTTCTTAGAAAAAAACAATATTCTTCTAATTTTTGGTTTTCTAACTCATGAGATTTAAGTTGTATCATGGAATTATTTTTAAAAGAAAGCTGTAATATTTCCAGCTTTCCACAATGGGCCTCAAATAGGCATTCTAGGAGTTGGTCATGCAGAACTTCCCAGAGACTCATGAAGCAGGTTTGCTTTTCTCAGGGGGACTTGCATCTCCCCAGTGCAAGACAGTTTGCCATTTTGGAGCCCCACCCCAGATACTTTAGGAGGGTCTGTCAGATCAAACTTCCAATGTCTTTACCTTATATGATCAGGAGTATCCAAGACTTGGACATTTTTAAATTTTCTTTTTCAAGTTGATGTGTTGGTGTCTCCAAAGTCTACTCATTTATGAGTAGTATCACAATGCAATTTTCCATTTGCATCTTCCCCAACCCCATTAAGGAATACTACACTGTCACAAGTGGAAACAAGCAATCCTGTGAATGCCCTAAAGTCAGAAGAACTAGGAAGAATCGACCAATGAGTCCACTCATCCCCAGTGCCTGACTGCCACATTTTCCTACCTGAAAATGGAACAGATAATAGTACCATGTATTGTTGAATTGTTTTTACAGTACCCACTGCACTATTGCTTGAGTTTTTGAATGCCAAGCCTGGCATCTGAATACACCTGGGTCAATGGTATTCAGTAGGATATGAGTGTGGGTTTGTCCCACTAATCTCTAGCATCCTTGAGCATCACTTAAACTCTCTGACCCTTATTCTCTTCCTCTGCCATGATATCTCCTGTCATGGTTGTTGTGAAGATTACTCTGAATATTTCTAAAAGTCTCAACAGGCCCCTGGCCCATGGAGATGATGATGATAATTAAACTGAAGAGTCTCCACACTGTTGAGTAAGTAGAAGAGGGCCACACCTGACTCCCCAGGAAAGTGCTGGTGATGGGAATGTGCCCAGGCTTTAGAGGAGGGCAGAGGAGGTGTTTCCAGACCCTAAGCAGATAGCTCTATTTTTTTCCCGGTAGCCTTAAGATGTACCCATAATGAAAGGGCCAAAATGTAAATCCCATTATCAAAAGGCCTCCTGAAAGTAGTGAGATCATGTGAAAAGCTTTTTTGAAGTTCCTAGGGAGTAAAACAAAGGTTTCTTATTTAAAGAATAAATATTCTTATGCAAATAAACAACAACCTAATTATCTTATGAATTCCCTAGACCTTGTCCAAGATGGTAAGACGCCAGTCAGAGAAACCAAGCTGTACAGGAGGTGCTGTGTCTGTGTTCCTCAGTGCTCAGGAGAACTTCCAGGCACCTGGGATCTGAGCTCCTGGGCCTCTCCAGGAGCTGTTGTCATGTGGGGCCACTAAGGTGCTCCTGTGCTCATGGCTGCAGCTGTCTCTACATATGCCCATGCTCTGGAGCTTGGAGAATGGAAAGTCCCAAAGGTGCCTTTTTTTGCAAACAGAGCAGAGCTTAGTGTAGACATCCTCTGGCTTATTCAGACCTAGCCTGCCCTGGTGTTAACTTGGAGCTGGGAAATAAGAGGGGTTCCTCTAACTTACCTTAGAGCAAATCCCTGCTTCTCCACCAGACTCCTTAATTCTGCCATGCTGGAGGACATACAGAAGCCCAGGACCTATTGGGGCCTGCTCAATCCAGCTGTCAGGTTGGATCCTTAAGGGCTTCAGTAAGCAGCCCACGCTGGAAACCAAAGGAATCAGCTCTAAGCCTAGCATTAATGATACCTCATTTTTAGCACAACAATGGGCCATTTCTATACCAAGCAAGTAGAGGATTGCTCCATTTCTTTTGCATTGTTGCCTTCTAAAGAACAAGTCCAAGGACCATTGCAATAGCTCAGAACCTGGGGATCATTTCCTGGGTGAGGAGGCTTTCCTCCCATGATAGCCAGGTCGACAGAGTGAGCTCCTGACTCTTTCACTTGGTGAAATACAGCAGTGAGCACATTCCTAATGAAAGAGGGGTCCTAACCTGGGCCACCTGCAGTGTAAACACCCTGAAATATCCAGAGAATGTGTCAGAGCTCAATCACATTCGATGAACCTTCATAAGTCGTGAGTTCACAGGGTCACCTGCATCACTTCAAAGCCACCTGCCTGAATGAAAGTTTGCGGTGCCAGACCTGCCCATTGATCTAAACCCACAATTTCATTCTTCTCAAAAGCTGATGTGTCTCTCGTGTTGGCTTACACCATGCAGCCTAACCATGGGAGCCCCTTAGGAACTCCAGTTTCCATAATGTCAATTTGCCTAGGAGGTTGGGTGTGCCAGACAAAATCTGTCTTTCACCACCAGATTACTCAAGACAGTTAGATATCATTGGATAGAAACCATTTTCTTCTGGAGGCAGCTCACAGAGGGAAGTATTCTTGCTAAGGAGCTATAAAACAATTGGCTGAAGTACAAAGGAGATTCTGTCCTGGATTTGTAGTGACTAATAACCTTTTCTAACCTGTAGTCCATATAGTAGTAATCCCTTAAATTTGAGCATTTGACCCAGAAGGGCCATGTGGTCAGCAGAAAGAGAATGAGTAGCAACTCCTATCTTCAAATGTGTGGATCATACATGTGGCTTAACATCACTCTGGTTCACCATAATTTTCCCTCCGAGGCAGTAAAAACTCCAAGAGTTTGTCAGTGATTAAAATGCAAGCTCACACACATGCAGGTACGCATCTTGTTTTCTGACCCCTAGAATGGAGTGTTTTTCCTGGGACGCTACGGTGCTTCCAATCTAATGTCTGAGTCGAATGAAGCAATGATATTTGTCATCTATTGCCTATGAGTCAAGATAGGGTAGGCTATTCTAGGTGGTAGCAAACCCCTCAAATCCCAGTGGCTTCAACCACAAAGGTGTATTTTCCATCATCTCCTGAGTGAGCAGCAGAGAGCCCACTCATCATGGTTACAAGAGCCAACGCTGCTGGATGTGCCACCATCTTAATGTGGAGCATTTGTCACGGTGCTGGGATCTCACATCTTCTTGGTGTCAACTTGGAAGCAATACTCAAGACTTCTGTTCTCATCCCACTAAAAAGGGCTGCACGTGGGTATTGACTGCAAGTAGCCTAGGGATCCTGGTTCCTCTGACACTGAGGACGAGAGGAGAGCCTGATGTGGGCACATGCTAATAAGGTTGGCCTCATTAACAAGTATTTGGGAGCACCAGGGTCATGCTATGTACTGGACTGGTTGGTGAGAACTTTAACAGGAGTTCTATATTGGAGGGTGCAGAAATTGGGGGAGAAAGAGAGCATGGAAGGGGGAAAAGGTGAGAGGTGTAGGCAGGTAAGTTACAACATGACAAGTGCCAAAAGGAAAGCCTTACTTGAGTACTGTCAACTTCAGATATGGGAACAAACATGACTGGGGGAATTAAGAAAGGTTAACAAAGTAGGTGACATTCAAGCTGTGTCTTGAATAAAGACTGTATACCATCTTCATGAACATATTACGATGTGTCCTTTGATGTAACTCCTTTGCCTTTGCGAATGTTCTACTGAGGTTACTTTTAGTTCTATAAGCTTCTTGACAAAGGTCCAGCATTCTCTGCTTTTTCAGTCCAAGAAATAGACTTCAACTTCCAATGAATCCAATAAGTAATAGAGGAGCACAGTTATCTCATTAGTATGAGCTGGAGTTGCACCACCCAGAAGGAACTGGCCAGAGATGAGGCAGGTGCAAATGAAAAGTGCACTAAGGTGGCCCTATTTTTAACGTAAAGTCAGAACAGAAGGACTTACATGAATTTTTGTCTCCTTTGCATATAAAGGTCATCTGGGACATATTGTTTAGATGTCCATAATTTTGCATTTTTGAGATATTCCAGAAGTGGGTAGCAATATAGGAAAACAATGTTAATTAGAATGAGCCCAAGAAATCTAATATTTATTGCTGAAGCAAAAAATACAGTCAGTGACTTGTACCAGATCCATTGCTGAAGAGCCTTTCCTATTGGGACAGATGACACAGTTGACAATTAATGCAGCTTCATTTTCTTCTTCCTGCAAAAAGGAAAATTCCTTTCTCCTGTTGTCTCCACTCAAATTCAGAAAAGGTGATGATTTCAGTGATGACAGTTAATACCAACAAACAAGAATTTGCTATGTGCCAGGGTTTAATTCTAGGTGTGTATTGACTCATACTCAAACCCCCTTAGGTCGTAGGAATCACCAGTATCTTCAGCTTAAAAGCTAAATTATAAAGAGCTGTGAATCACACACACTGCCAAGTGGTAAAACTTGGATTTGAACCTTGATTGTCTGGCTTCAAAGACAATTTTTAATCATTGCACCACAGCTGTTTGATAAAATTATTTTACCTCTAGAAAAGGTGGATGGCAATGCCTCCTCTCTTATTAAAAATTAAATAACAAGTGAGTAAGTTTGGTTTGAAAATTACTAGGCTGCAAATGTTTTCTTTGCCGATTGCTAAATCCATGTAAGTACTCTATTCATTAAAAATGATTTGTTGTTGCCATTTTCAAACACTTCTTTTGCTCTTCAAGGGCCAGCACTCAGATAGATGCAGACATGTGATGGGGACAATTTGGTCAAAGGCCCTAGGACACCTTGGCCAGGACACATGTACCAGATCCAAGCCCCTCCACCTCATATAGGGAAGGCAGGCAAAAGAAGGGATGCTAATGGCCTTTGAGAAGATTGTCAGTTAGATTACCCATATCTTTGTCCCCAGTCTTCTGGAAGTCAGTTCCTGAGCTATTTTAAAATACCTCCTCATCTGGACCTGAAGTCCAAATTTAGCCACCCGTTCTGCCTTTCTCTTGAGCTCTGGAATAACTGCCTGTAGTAAGTTGCTACTCATCACATTTCCAAGATAACTTGTTTTCTTAGGTTAGGTAGGCTTTTTAAGAAGTTATTGACCTGCTGCCCATAGAAATTTCACAGTGGTGAGGAGGGAGGCATTTTTCATAAGAATGTTTTCTGGGGGGCACCTGGGTGACTCAGTGAGTTAAAGCCTCTGCCTTCGGCTCAGGTCATGATCTCAGGGTCCTGGGATCGAGCTCCGCATTGGGCTCTCTGCTCCTCAGAGAGCTTGCTTCCTCCTCTCTCTCTCTGCCTACTTGTAGTCTCTGTCTGTCAAATAAATAAATAAAATCTTTAAAAAAAAAAAAAAAAGAATGTTTTCTGGACTTTGTCCTACTTTTTAGCAACGCTGGCCTCCTGGGTAGAGCTGCTATCTTTGAACCGAGAGACCTTTCTGCAGCCTCTATCACAGTATTCATTTACTGCAGAATTTTTTTTAACTTTTATTTTATTATTTATTTATTTATTTATTTTTATTTCTTTTCAGTATAACAGAATTCATTGTTTATGCACCACATCCAGTGCTCCATGCAATACGTGCCCTCCATAATACCCACCACCAGGCTCCCTCAACCGCCCACCCCCTACCCCTTCAATACCCTCAGACTGTTTTTCAGAGTCCATAGTCTCTTATGGTTCACCTCCCCTTCCAATTTCCCTCAACTCCCTTCTCCTCTCCATCTCCCTATATGTCCTCCATGTTACTGGTTATGCTCCACAAGTTAGTGAAACCATATGATAATTGACTTATCAATTGACTCTCTGCTTGACTTATTTCACTCAGCATAATCTCTTCCAGTCCTGTCCATGTTGATACAAAAGTTGGGTATTCATTCTTTCTGATGGAGGCATAATACTCTATTGTATATATGGATCATATCTTCCTTATCCATTCGTCCATTGAAGGGCATCTTGGTTCTTTCCACAGTTTGGCGACCGTGGCCATTGCTGCTATAAACACTGGGGTACAGATGGCCCTTCTTTTCACTACATCCGTATCTTTGGCGTAAATACCCAGTCATTTACTGCAGAATTTATTTCTGGGTCCTGTGCCCCACTGCTGTCCCAGCCCATCCGCTGCTTCCCTACCGTTGGGTCCCTACACAGAAGTATGCACACTGTACCCAACAGGGCAGCTGGAGAAAACCATGGAGACGCTCCAAGCTACCCTCCAAACAAGAAACCACTGGAAGCAGAGCCAGCAATGGTGGATGAGAGCTGAGGGGGCACAAGGCAGGAATGCAGACATGGGATACCCAGCCTGGGCCACTGGCCATGGTAGAAGCCACTGCCTTGTCTATGTGGCGCACATTTTGTGCGGCACTCCATCTGCCCTTGTGAGTTTCCAGTGAGCAATCACGAGGGGCCTTTTAATCCCTCTGGCTATTCTAGTACTCCATCATGTTGCCATTGCCTGAATGCTTGCGATAAAGGTGACGATCCAGCTCCACATCCCATTTCGGGAACTGTAAATCATTGGTTTACCAGAAGTCCTCGAGAAAGCTTTTTGTGAAATGAGCAGAGACATCAGAGGCAACAAAGCCTTCGAGTCCCACCTGACGGTCCTCGAGCTACCCAGAGCAGCTTCGTGGAGAAGAGTGACAATTACGCTGATTGAATCCTTATGGCTGAGCTTCTTTTCGGCTGCTTTGATTTATTCTTCTGAGTATAAATGAGTTTTCAATGAGAATGACAGCCTGGGTAATAGGAGGAAAGCGAGCCAGGAGGGGCCGTGATCTGAGATGCTGCTCCAAACAGCTACGGGGTTCCCTGAATGATTAGCCTCGGAAAGCCCTGCCGGCTCTCCCTAAACCTGTGAGCCTAGATGGTTGAGGTTAAGGAAGAAAACAGGATAACTAGAAAGCTCCCTGCTCTGTGGCCAAGAAACCCCAGGTCTGGTCTCAGGCTCGAGCTTGAAGTACCAGCCTCATGCCATGTCTTGGTCACGATGACGTCTTATATGACCAAGGATAAGATGCATATTTTTGAATGAAGCCTTCATATTCTCAAGCCATACCCTCTTAAAAATGGGATCACCAACTTGTCTAGGTTCGGAAGTTCAACATCCAGGAATCCCCTCCATCTAGGGTGAACTGGGGACAGTTAGCCCCACTACTTAAAAAAGGCACTTAAAATGCACTCCCCTAGGACCCAGTGTGATTCTATATTTGTTTTATGGTCTAGAATTCTTGTTACATTAATATTCCCCAGTTAGTCATCTCCATTATCAGAATGGCACGAGGGAACACATTATACTTGGGGGTGGGGGGGTGCGGTGAGGGTGGGGTGAGGGACAGAGCAGGAAGATTAATGTCATATTGGAGTCAGACTGCAAGGCTTCTTTCACACTATAAATATTGTATGAAGTGCTGATGTAACCTTTACTGCAGCATGACATGGGATTTGGCTGTTTTTATGGCTCGTGATTAAAGTAGGAAACAAGTCTCTGATTAGATTATTCCTTCCCCCCTACAGACCTCTGTCCTTCACTTTTCCAAGAATGTTCTTTTATTTATGAAATCAATCCAGCTTCCACACCAAAACATGTGGATTGCAACCTAGAACATGTAGAGTCAGACACATCCTGTTTCTTCCACATCCCAGATTACTCACAAACTGAGATATCGGCATCGGTAAACACTGCAGGGGAAAAAGCAAGAGTTGAAACTCACCGACTCTGCCTCCTTGTACAAAGCACTATCTGGGATAAAATTCACCGAAGTTCTGTCGAGGTTGCATAAGAAAATGAATGGGTTTTTAATGACTTCAGTTTGTTGCAATTGCAGATCGCTGAATACAGTCAGCTCAAAAGCAAATCAGGCTCTAAGGGACAGAATTCAATCTATTGGTTTTCTCCTTCTGATCTATCCTAGTCCGTAATTTAATTATTTGTGAGACTTTTAAACTCACTCGACTCCTATGGAATTTATCCAAGTGGGAGGATGTTTGGTGTTATATCTTTTGGTCCTTGTCCAGCAATTAGCAAGACGGCTTTATTCAATCATAAAGAACTAACTGTATTTCAAATGCCTGTGTTCAGTGTTTAATGTCTTTAAATTATATCCACTTTAAAAATTCAGAACATTTAGCCTGCCTATTATGTGGAAGTGCAATAGAACTATCAGGTTCAAATTGAGGGAATTTTTGGTCTCTTTTCGTCCTTTATGTGAATTTATTGGATGGCAATTTTTAAAATTCAATTATGATGAGTAGGGCTCAAAATTAAAATGATCTATTATAAATAACGTCAGAGGGTAAGCCCTCATAAATCAGCAAGTCTGATGTTAAAAATAGGTCTAAAATATTGCTCTAGCTGAGAGACGCCATCTACTGGTTGTAACTACTGTTTCATACAACTGGCCATCCTTTCAAAGCACAAGGAAAATCATCAAGGCATGTATCGTTAAAATTCAAACAGTGTGGTAGGGCGCTCCTAGAGTTACTTTGTGCAAATCAATCACTGAATAAGCATAGTTACATTTTGAAATTCAAATTGCATTTAGAAAAAAGCTACTGTGAACCTAAAGGCTTATGTAGATTTTCTTTGTATTTGTAAATCGTGGTCTCCCAGGAATATCTGTGTGGTGGACCCATCTGACTGCTATTGATTCTACAGCCTCGCCCCTTTCCAGATGCATTATCATGTCCAGGCATCTGGATATAGTCCTTTTGTCATTGTACCTCAAAACATTTCTCGAAAACAGTCAGATCCCAGCTGTACTACAGGCAGAATATGGCACTGTGCCAACCAAAATGGCTCACGGGCTATTGATTAACACACGCAGGCTCTATCTGCATTTCTATATTTAAGAATAATTAGTACTGGTATTCGTCATAAACAAAGTTGAGTATATAAGCCAATCTCATGCATGTCACATCAGGAAATTCTAGCATTTGAGTATTGAAACTCTGCTCGGGTTATAGGTAGGAATAATAAGTTACGTTACAAATAAAGGGGTTAATGTTTCCTGGGTACCCTAGAGGAAAAATCACATACAGCAAATTCTGCTGATGTTCTAGAACAGACGTTGGTAAAGTGCAGCCTGCAAACCAGAACCAATCTGCCCCTGTTTTTGTAAATAAAGTTTTATTGGAACATGGCCATACCCTTTTGTTTACTCATTGTCTGAGGCTCCTCGTACACAGCAAGGCAGAGTGGAATCATTGAAACAGACACCAAATGACCTGAAAAGCCTAAAATATTTATTATCTGGACATTCATTAAAAAGTTGCCCAAAAAAGAAAAAATTGAAAAAGTTGTCAACCTCTGTCCAGAAAGTTACTCTTTATTTCATTAAGATGATCTTCTACTTAAAATGTTAAATCAGTGTCTTTGCTTCAGTTGCCATAAATTTTCCAACAGCCCTGTCTTGCCCATGAGAGGACTCCGCCAAGAGAGGAAGAGAAGAGCCACTCCTCTTTGCACGGGCAGTCTTCCTGCTAGACCAGCACGGCTGGCCGGCTCTTGGGCGCTCTCTCAAAGACCAGGGGTGCTCTCTGGGGCTCAGTGTAAGGGAGGTTTTTTTTTTTTTTTTTTTTCTGAAAAGAGAAAAAGGAAGGTCTCTGTCACCTTTTGGTTTCCAGTTGCTGAAATATACATAGGGGTGTCGGTCATAAAATTAAACTTAACATTTATCAAACTAAAACTGCCCGAGAGGCTATGGAGCCATGTTTTGTAACAGGTTGGTGAATTTTTTCAGCAGCTTTGAAATGTGCATAGCAACCACTTATAACGAAACTTCCACAGTCCAGGGAGCCTGGGTAGTTCAGTGGCTTAAGCGTCTGCCTGGGCTCAGGTCATGATCTTAGGGGCCTAAGGTCTGGCGTGGCATTGGGTTCTCTGCTCAGCAGGGAATCTGCTTCTCTTTCTCCCTCTGCTCCTCCCCTCATTCCCTGCTTATGCTTTTTCTCTCTCATATAAATAAATAAAATCTTTTAAAAAATTCCATGGTCCAAGGAGGAGCCAAAAAGTGAAGAAGTCAGAAATACTTGAAAAGCAAAAGACTACTTACCTTAAACACACACACACACACACACACCCACAAACAAAAAAGCAAATTGGCAATAAACTGGGAAAGTGATATTTTCACATACTATCCTACTATAGTAAAGAGATCCGGGAAACCCCTGAGGGTGATTTTTTCAAATGCCACATTTATTGATCTACTTGAGACCCCCATTTTAATTAAAACTACCTACATTGGTAATAACAGTGGAAAAAATAGAATTTGTGTTATTTTTTTCTAGGAACTTTTGGAGGCCTCATCATTTATCTGCAAATATGCTCTATGGTAAAGAGCAGGAAGCTATTATTTATCTCCAATTTCAAGAGGGAAAAAAAAGAGAACAGGTTGTGTCAGAACTGCTCTATGAGTTTTGGTGATCACTAATTTACTAGTTGTGTGTTGTTGGGGTAAACAATCTCTACGCCTCAAATTATCTCAGCTATAAAACGAACACAACACCCTGCTCATGGAGTTGCCGTAAGGAGTCTACAAGACAACGGATGTAAAACAACTCAGCGATTGTCCTCTCACTTGTGTTCAGGAAAATGTGAGCTGTGGTGACAGTTATGGTATGTGCAGAAGGGTTCCCATTGCAGGTCTAAGACTGCTGTCTGTAGACAAACCTGCTGGTAAGGTAGGTGTGGCTGGCGTCTGGGATCTTGATTGGTAAACAGATCGTACAGTGATCTAAAACTTTTCCTAACCAATAAGATGGCTCGCTGGGTCTCAGCAGTTGGTACAATGTGGTTTTGTGCAGAACACTTCCATTCCTTCTCAAAGTCTGGATTTTGGAGCATATTAAGCAGAGGGTACCTAGGTGACAAGCTCTCACTAAATCACCTTGGACTTCTTTAATGAGAACCGTGCATTCTCTAATTTCCCTGGGCAAGAAACATCACATACTTGTTGCTGGAGAAAGAAGCACGCTCAAGTGTCCCCCTCGTGGGACGGAGAAAAAACATGGAAGCCTGCATGGGGATTTCACCCTGACGCTGTCTCATCTCTTACGATCTGGCCGTAAGTCATCTTAGCCATGGGAAAACTATATGCAGATTCCCTTAAGACCTTCTAGTAAGGTCTTAGATGCCTCCCAACACATAGTTTAGATAGTGCCTGACCTACCACTTATGATTTTTTAGCAGTTGGTGTGAAACACGCTCCCAGAGAGCCACACCATCACGAGGGTGGACAAGTCACACACTGATGACCATTCTGGTCTTTTACTTTCAGTGCTGTACTCAACCAATTACACGGGACGCCCAACACTTCATTATAAAACAGGCTTTGTGTTCCATGGTTTTGCTGAACTGTAGGTTAATATGTAAGTATTTTGAGCACATTTAAGGTAAGCCAGGCTAAGCTATGATATTCTATAGGTTAGGTATATTAAATGCATTTTCTACTTATAATATTAGGACATAAGTGAGTCAAGGAAAATCTGTATATAGCTTCATTATATTTTAATGTTAATTCAATTAGGCTAGCCCAGGAGTTCCCAACCTTGGCTACGATTAGAATTGCTCGGGAAATTAAACACACACACACTTCCAACTGCCTGTTCCCTGCCACAGAATAATTCAATTGGAATTTCTGTTGTATAGACGCAGGTGTCATCAGTACCTTTTAGTGCTGATATTTCCATTTGTTGTTGTTTTTTAATAGTTTCGATGTCTTTTTTGGAAATTCTTCTTCTCTTTAAGCAGGTTGTCAACCTTTTCCACTAGATCCTTTGGCACATTTTTTTTCTTTACTTTGAATTCATTATAGATTTACAGAGAGGTTGAACAATTGGTACAGGGAGCACCCGCATATTCTGCCCCTTGTTTTCTCGGATACCCACAGCTTCCATAACCATCGGTAACTATCAAAACTAAGACGTTAACATTGGCATATTGCTGTTACCTAAACGACAGACTTTGTTTAGATATCACCATATTTTACCAGGAATGTTTTTTTTTTTTTTTTAATGATTATATTTAACCCAGTCATGAGATCAATGGAATTGTTTTTTTTTTTTTTAAGATTTTTTTTTATTTATTTATCAGAGAGAGAGAGGGGGAGAGAGCGAGCACAGGCAGACAGAATGGCAGGCAGAGGCAGAGGGAGAAGCAGGCTCCCCGCCGAGCAAGGAGCCCGATGCGGAACTCGATCCCAGGACGCCGGGATCATGTCCTGAGCCGAAGGCAGCTGCTTAACCAACTGAGCCACCCAGGCGTCCCAGGAATGTTGTTTTTTGTTGAAGGATCCAGTCCAGGATCCCACCTTGTATTTACTCCTAATGCTGCCTTAGACTTGCTGATCTGTGACCATTCCTCTCTTTCCTTATCTTCATGGCCTTGGCACTTTGGAAGAGTACTGTTTTCTTTTAGATTGTCCTTTAATTTGGGTTTGCCATCTATTTCCTCATGATTAGATTGAGGTTATGCATTCTTAACAAACATTACAGCAGTGAGGTACTTTTCTCAGTGTATTCACAGAGTACATAACATTGATATGTTTTGTATGACTGGTGATGTTAACCTTGATCACTTCGTAAAGGTGGTGTCTTCTGGATTTCTCTATGGTGAAATCATTCTTTTTCTCTTTGTAGTTAGTAAATTTCCTGGGGAGAACATTTAGACTATATAAATATCCCTATTTTCCTCAAAGTTGTGTCCACTAATTTTAGCAACGACTGGTGGATCTTGCCTGCATCAATTCTAACTGTGGTGTTCAAAGATAATTTTATATTTCTTTTATTTCTTCTACATTTATTAATTCAAATTCTTTTTTTAAAGATTTTACTTATTTATTTGACAGAGAGAGACACACACACAGTGAGAGAGAGACAGAGAGAGAGTGCACAAGCAGGGGAGTGGGAGAGGGAGAAGCAGACTCTCTGCTAAGCAGGGAGCCCAATGTGGGGCTCGATCCCAGGACCCTGGGATCACGACCTGAGCTGAAGGCAGACACCCAATGACTGAGCCACCCAGGCGCCTGTCTTAATTTAAATTCTGTAAGAAAGAGTTGTCTTTCTTTCAATTTTTTGTTATCTCAGTATGGACTCATGCATATGTATTTTAATCTGGGGATGATATAATCTAATATTATCATTATTTTATTGCTCAAATTTTTCCAGCTTTGGCCTTCAGGAGCTTTGTCATGCTGGTGCCTATGCTTTTTGATATATCCCCATCTTTTGAGTACTTCTTTCCGTAAGACACTCCAGTTTGTTCTTGTATTTTCCACACCCCACCCTGAGAAACAATCTGTTTTTCAAAGAACCCTGATTCCTTTTATTGGAGAATGGAATGTAAAAACCAAGATCTGGGCTCTGAGTGTGCTCATTGCTACCATGATGCCATTGCTTCTAGTCCCTGTCAGTGGAGAGAGTTTGGAAATGTGTGTAAGTACTAGTGCATGCATACACATATTTTCTATTAATTTCCATGTCCATCAAATGCACAAACTCACTCTCTCTCTCTCTCTCTCTCTCACACACACACACACACACACACACACACACGTCTCCAATTCCAGTCCAATACCTCAGGGTTTATTCTCACCTCCCTCCTTTCCTAACTTGGAACTTTTTTCTCTGACAATGAGAAACCTCTTATTACCTGAAAGGTATTTTTTCATGGTCAGCCCTAGTACACATATGAAGTAGTTACAGAATCTCTAAGCCTGTGAGAAACAAATTTACAAAGTGGACTTTACTAAGTGGTGTTCAGTGTTTGTTGGTAGTTCTTTGTGTCTTTATCCTTTGGCATCTCCATCAGACTTATGTTTAAGGCCCCATCTTGTTATTCAAATGTGTGGACTCTCTGGGGCTGCTTCTATTGACTCTTGGCAATTTTTGACCCTGGGTCACATTTTCTTTTCCCTCTCTGTATCTTATAATGTTGGCTTTTATTTGAACACTTTTTAATAAAGAACGGTAGAGATGGAAGTAATAGCATTTACTCCACAAAAGGCATCCTCTTACTTGGATCAGGGTGCTAGGGGGGAGTGGTGGAGGGCTGATTGGATCTGATCTGTCCCTGGATCCATGGAGAGGGTCTGCTCCCCGGCCCTGTCCCCTCATGCATGTTCTGCGTGGTTGGAGAATACTCTTGCCCTGCTGACCAGCGCTGCATTATAGTCTATGGGGACCTCAAATGGCTTGGAGGTCTTTCTCTCTGCATCACTGTCCACCCATCTCCTTTTCTGGGCAGCCTTCACTCGCATTCAGGGGAGGCATGCCTTCAGGGAGATAGCTTTCAGAACTCTTGTGCTGCCCTAGCCTTTGACATACTACCGACGGTGGTAGGCAGAGTTATGGCTCCTCAAGGTGTACACATCCTAAGCCCTAGAAGCTAAAACGATGTTAGATTTTATGGGAAGGGGGAATGAAAGTGGGAGATGGAATTAAATTTGCCAGTCAGATGACCTTAAGAAAGCAAGATTATTCTGAATTACCTGGGTAAACATCGTATCATCACAAGGGTCATTGAAAAGGAAGAGGTAGAAGAGCACATCCTGAGCAGATGTGATGAAGGAAGCAGGGTCAGGGAGATAACAGTGTTGCTGGATTTGAAGATGGAGGAAGGGGCCACCCGCCAAAGAATGCAGGGAGCCTTTCAAAGCTGGAAAAGGCAAGGAAATGGACTCTCCCCTAGAGCCTCTGAAGGGAACACAGCCCTGCTAGCAACTTGGTTTTAGCTCAGTGAGTTATGTCAGTCTTCTGGCCTATGGAACTCTAAGATAATAAATTTGCATTGTTCTAAGCCAATAACTTTGTGGTAATGTGTTGCTGCAGCAACAGGAAACTGACGTGTTGCCCCACACACATCCGGTGAAGACTTGTGGAGAAGGTCTTGCTCTGCGGTCAGGGCTCTGAACTGGATCACGTCAACTGGCCCACTTGTGGCCATTACAGGTTCATTAAGAGTCGGGGTGGTGCTATGGACTGAATTGTATCCTCACAAAATTCACATGTTGAAGTCCTAACACTCAGTACCTCAAAAAGTTTGGAGATAAGGTCTTTTAAGAGGTAAAATGAGTTCTTGAAAGCGGGCCCTAATCCAAAGGCTGGTGTCCTAACAACAGGACAACATGTGGGCTTGTGTCCGTGCACAGGGGAGAGAACATGTGAAGACAAAGGGAGTAAATAGCCATCTACTAGCCAAGGAGAGAAGCCTCAGGAAAAAATCAACCCTGATGACACTTGATTGTAGACGTCTTGCTTCCAGACCCAAGGAAATGTCTTTCATTCAGGCTCCCCATGCTAGGGAGCCTTGTTACGGTAGCACCAGCAGATTGATGTGGCTGCCCTTCCTCATTCCTGATCACAGGGAGCTTCTCCACAGGTAGAAGAAAACTCCCAACAAGGGCTCATCACTTCTGAAAGTTAGTGTCATGCCTTCAGCTCTCTGTTGGGTTTATTAATTAGTTTATTTATTTTATTATCTTTTAAAAACATTTTCTTTTTTTTTTAGGATTATTTATTTATGTGACAGAGAGATAGAGAGCACAAGTAGGCAGAGCGGCAGGCAGAGGGAGAGGGAGAAGCACACTCTTCGCTGAGCTGGGAGCGGGACTTGATCCCAGGACCCAGGAGCCGAAGGTAGCTGCTTAACCAACTGAGCCACCTCTGTTGGGTTTTTTTATGTACTGAACTTGAATTTTGTACTTTATATAGCTTTTTTTTTTTTTGGTTGTTAGAATGACTTTCTGCATTGGATGTAGGAGTCTACAAGCACTGTTTTTTTTTCTTTTTTCTTTTTTTTTTTTCCTAGATTTTATTTTTTTGAGAGAGAGAGTGTGTGAGAGATCACAAGCAGTAGGGGGAAGGGTAGAGGGAGGAGCAGACTCCCCAGTGAGCAAGGAGACTGATGAGGGACTCGATCCCAGGACCCTGAGATCACAACCCGAGCTGAACGCAAATGCTTAACCGATTGAGCCACGCAAGTGCCCACACTGGTGTTTTTGAAAATGGCTAATGTGCAGCCAAGATGGAACTCCTCTTGGCTAGACCTTTTTCTTCAGGCTCTGCACTTTTCTAAAAATGAAGACACTAGGAAACCTCAGGAAAAACATCAGGTCATAGCCCAGAAGTGACTTTCACCTCAGCAGAAGTCAAGACAAATGCTCTTCGATCCACAGAGTAGGTAATTTTGGCTCCATTTTAGGCCACCAGTGAACACACAAGTTTTGTTTTTGTTTTTGTTTCTTTTTTTCCAATTAAGACCCAATAGACTTCTACTAGAATGCCAGACTATGCAATAAACCATAAGCTTCTAGGAAGTAATTGTAGTTATGTGACAAGAAAGAATGCCAACCCAAATCTCTAGTCTGTGTGGAAGTTTCTAATGACAATATACTCTGTTGGACTATTTGAATCTTCCTTCTGGATTAATAGCTAGGAGTCTGTACGTGTCTGTTTTGTATTACATTTCTAATTATCAAGATGTTCAGAATATTTTTGATGTTCTCTGCTACATTTCTGTGGTAAGCTTTTCAAATTAATCAAAGTTAAACATTTGAATTTCATTACATTGATTTCCATCACAGTAAAATTCTTCTTTAGACACATCTCCCAGATACCTTTTAGATACTTCTGGGTCCTTTCACCCTCTGAAGATTAAAAAAGAGATTTCTCACAATTCTCTGGGGATACGTTGAATTTGTATGTAGATTTATACATTTTTAATAATTAGTTACTGAGAATCTCCCCATTTAAGAGATAGGGCCAGTCATGTTCAGAAGCCTAAAATCCTCATGGAGTTAGTGGATGATTATAATTAGCACTAAGTTAGACTAACAGAGGAGCTTCCCAAACCAAGTGGCAAAGAGCAAAGTAAGCACTGAAGAAGTGTCAAGGTCATTGACATGACATTGTTTAAATTCAGTTGTCTTATAGGAAGCTGCTGTCCTCAGAGGCAGAACAAGTCTTTAAAGCCACATTCCCTAGCTTTGCATGCCAGGTGCTTCTCATTCGTAAGACATTTCCCAAACTGTCACATGCTTCCCAAACCCTGGGAGCATGCAAAGGAGGCATTTTCAGGGACCACATCTATATCACTGGTGCCAGTGTGCATTCTCCCACTGGGAAGTTGGCACCGGGAGTCAGATTCTTCTCCAAAGGTAGTTTGGCAAGCAGGTGTCCGAACAGCAGTGGATCTTCGCAGCTCCATGATTGAGCTGTGATCGTCCTATGCGGCTGCTCCCAGCCTCCCAGCCAGAGGGATGTGAAATGGCCTGTCTGCTTGGTAAGACACTTTGACCCTGGGTCACTCTTAAAAGAGAACTGAAATCCTTGCCATATAATATCCTTTTCCTTTTTTTTTTTTTTTTTTTTTTTTTTTTTTTTTTTTTTGCATTCTAAGATGACTTTGGATGTTTTGTTTGTCTTTGAAGCTAAGATATACTTTGACTCCTTTTCTTTTTTTAATTATTTTTAAGGATTTATTTATTTATTTGAGAGAGAGAGAGCGAGTGAAAGCAGGGGGAGGGTCGGAGGGAGAGGGAAAGAATTTCAAGCAGACTCCCCGCTGAGCATGGAGCCCAAGACATGGGGCTCGATCTCATGGCCCTGAGACCATGACCTGAGCCAAAATCAAGAGCCAGACATTTATCCAACTGAGACATCCTCCAGGGGTCCTTTTTGATTCCTTTTCTTTTGAATAATATTTCTTTACAAAATTGCAATGGCTTTTATCCCAAACAGAGTTCCCCAATCATTTTACCAAGCATTTACAGTTTCTTGGGTTATTGCTAAGAAAACTCACTTGTTTTCTTAGGTATGGATTTCCCTAGTTTTCTTTTTGGGAAACCGTATGAAAACACGTGGTGTGGAAGAGGGTATCACTGTCACTTGGTCACCCTCATAACAACAGTATATATTATGTAATTATATAGTAAAAAGCTCAGAGTTGGTGAGTTCTTGCCATGTACCAGACCCAGAACCACATTTCATACCTAGTATCTCATTTAACCCTCAAAAGAAACCTAGGAGGTGGAAGAACTATTATTCCCCATTTTGTAGATGTAGTAACTGAGGTTTAGCAAAGTCTTGTAATCCATCTTTTTAACTGCTCTGAGTTATTTTCTCCACTCACTATGATGAGCATGAATGATTCTGTTAACTCAAAATTTCAGAACCAGACATTATTTTAGGTGGTGGATATGACACAGTCTGAACAGTTGTATAAAATGTAATTCCTCTATAACACAAGGGCTTGCGTTGGACTTACACTTTGGTTTCAGAACTAACCATATGATATTTGAATGTTTTTTTTAATATGGGCTTTCATATGACAGGGGCATAATTTAGCCTATGGCATCTCCAACATCATGAAATAAGGAAACCTTGTTATAATAGAGTACCTTTGTGTATATTACATGCCCATTGGAAAAGCTTCCTTGGAACTAAAAAGGATTTATAACCTCTCCGCTTAATCAGAATGAGGCTAAAGACTGTAACAGAGCTATGGTGTGCTGGAGATCGATGGAGACTTTGAGCCAAAGGCCTCTGCTCCCAGGAAATGTCTCACGTTCAAGATAGATAGCCCCTTCATGGGGATTTTTTAGAAGGCTCACAGCCAAGAACCATGACAACGTAACCCATTGGAGACTCTTTTCCTCCTCTTACCACTCAGAATCTACCCATCAGACCAGTGGTTGTGAAAGCAGTTGGTTAGTAGCTCTGATTTACACCGGGCTTCCATGAGTTCCTGGTTTCCTAGAAAATCAGAAATATGAGCTTGGCAACATCTCTGTTCGAACATTTGACTAACGACTCCTGTGTTCAGGTCTCAGATTTTTTGCCGGGAAAATGTCTGGAGTCCACGATCATGAGCTATATTCTAGCTCTCCATTTCTGGAAGAAACATTTTCATATTCCTCTCCAGTTTTAAGTTCTATGTTTCTGTGTCATGTTTGAATTCCTCTGACATTTCTCATATGTGAAGTCATTTGCAAGCTAACTAAAACCACCTGGACTTCTAGGTAGTGTCTCATATTTCAGTGTTTTTCTTTCATTAATATTCATATGTAAAAGTGTGGAGGGGGGGTAGTTTTGCCACACCCCCCAAGGGATGTATGGCAATCTCTGGAGATACTCCTGTTTGTCACAACAAAAGGACAGGAGTTTTTTGCTAAACATTGGGAATGCTAAACATTCCCAAATGCACAGGATGTCCCCCTCCCAAAATGAATTATTTGGTCTCCAACATCAATGGCACCAAGACTAAGAAATGTTGGCTTAGGGAAAGCACTTCTAAAGCCATTGGTTATTTAATTATGCCTAATTTTAGTCTGTCTATAAAGAGATTCTCATCATGCTTTAATATTCTTATTAATTAAATGATGCTTATCTACTTTCTAATTACATTACATAACTTTTCCTATATTCCATGGTTGTAGAAAGATTTGTTCAGATCTATAAAGAGACTATAAAGACAGTCTCTTCGGTATAGAAATTTCTAGTAAAACTGATCTGTGTTTCAGGCACAAGAGTGAGGGAACAGGAATCTGGATATGATCGCTGCGAACATTCCATCTATCAGGTTCCTGAAAGCATACAACTAGACCAGATAATATCAACAAAGACAGATTATCGGGGAGATATTGATAACAAAGGGCTTCTCGACCTGGCCCCAGAAGCCAGGGATGTCAGGGGTGCTGCTGCTCTATTTTTTGTGTAGCAGAGGATGATGAAAAGCTAAATGAATATATTGCCACAGTTGAGGTTAAAAAGAAGGCAATTCGTGAGTGAGATGTTAGTTTCAAATGGGATCTTTACTATTGATGGAGAGACTTTGCTCTAAGCCAATACCCGAGCTTCCACCAGTTCAACCAAATGCAACGAAGGAGGGAGATGAGGGATTAGAGAAAGCAAAGCTGACAGATGGCAATTTGCGAAGAGTTGAATCAACATAAATTATATCTCATCAGTGAGCGGAGGAAAGGGAGGATATGTTCCAATACTCAGCCAACCACAGAGAGGGGAGCACGCCAAAACACAGCAAGCAAACCACTGGGCATCTCTTGAAGCTGGATGCAAATACAAAGGTGGAGAAATGCCCTTTGTTGGAAAGCCATCTGGATTACAAATCGCGGGTGGAAATCTATTTGAAACATTACAATAAATGAAATTAATGAACATTTGAGATATTGCAAAACATCAATCACAGCCTATAGAAAACCAGAAGAAAAATATTGCTGATAACTGGATCTGATGTAATATAGATGTATGAATTAATATAGACAGAAGTTTCTATATAATCTATATAACCAGATACTTGAAAGAAAGTCCTTTAGACTTATCAGGTCAAAATCCACCTGTTTAATAGTGTTCACAATAAGTGTAAGTGTTATTTTCTGAGGTTGGGAAGAGTTCACTTAAATCGCATATAAAAATGTTCAACAAATCAGTTTTTTATCCTGCAGCCTTGACATTTGCTTCTTAGAGATTATGTAACTAAACCTTTATATCAACTTTCCAAAATTTCATAACTATCAAAGGAAACAGGAAAGCCAATCTATCAGCCTTTATTCAGTATAATATTATACCATATAATATAATATGACATACATATAAATATACATATGAATGATTTGAGTCATGGTAATTACAACTTTAGGGTAAGGTAAAAAAAGATCTATGAATTCAAATATGACATATCAAATGTGTGTGAAAATAATATTTTCACAAAATTTAAGCAAAGATTTTTCATTACTTTAGAAATCTATTCTAAATGTTCGCGACTGTATTGAAACTTACAAGCCAGAACCTGGTTGAAATATCTAGACCAGCAGATGGCACCAATGGGAAAATCAACAACTCCTGAAAAATAGGAAATTTTTCAAAGGCTTACAATTATGGATGGCGAAAATTCCAAGGTGAATATAAAATAGGTTTAAAAAGTCTGTATTTCCATCATAGAGGCAAAAGAAAAGGCATAGAGTTCGGGAAAAGCAATAGAAGCAATAGAACAGCCACTTTTCCTCTCATTTGGAATTATTATTGACTGTTGTACAAATAGGGGTTGCAAATCTTGAAAACTGCTTCTAATCTCCAAACATATTCCCTGACATTTCCATTATAACAATTATTTAGAGATGCTAGCGTGACAGTTGTTCAACTTGGAAACACAGCAGGTGGTTGACCGCTCCTAAGAAACTAAGGAGCAGGCTGGGGTTCATGAGGATATGGGTTGCCCTCTCGCACACTTTCACCACTTGAGGGTTTGGTATGGGACAAACACTTGCGGAGGCAGAAAACAGTATTCAATATTTAATGAAGTCATCCTCCGCTGATGTCTCATGGCAGATGTGCTCCACTTAGTAGAATGTCGGAGAGAAAATGCAGAGAGGCAAATGCATTAAAAATTATCAGACATTCTCGTAGCCTCTCCCTGTAGGTGTCTCTGAAGGGTAATTACCTTGAGCGCAAGATGGAAATAAAATGGGATACCGTTTTGGTATCAAAGTACAAGAAATGATTTTGCTGCTGGCAGAAATCACAAGCTCTAGATGCATCTTTTTTTTTTTTTTTTTTTTTTGCTACTTTCAGTTTTCGTTTTTCTTTTCTGCGAGATGAGTTCTACATTATATAGAAGACTTACAGAGGAACAATAAGAGTCTTCAATAATTCATATCTGAGAGGAGTGAAAATAGAAGGGCACATCTTATTATGAGGACATCAAATGGATTACTTATTCTAACACCTCAAAAACACTGCACACTATCCTCATTCCCAGTAAAAAGGCGCATTCTTTTCTTTTCTATCTTAGCAATTTCTGTTATCAGAGGGTCCAAGAGTCTTGGATAAGAGCCCCTCCAATTCCCAATGGTCCCTGCTCCTTTGGAGTTTGGGCTTAAGATCAAGATAGAATTGTGTTCACTAGCAAGAGGAGCAAAAGGAGGGGAGAAGAATGGAAGGAAATAAATTCGGAAAACCAAAAGGTCCTTTCTCCCGATGCTAAGTGTGTATTTTGATGTGAACTGGCAGGAGGCTGTTGCCTCAGGAAGCAGTGGTATCAGCAGCATCAGGAGAATATTGTTGAACAACTTTGAAGTGTGGGCTGCTTCCTCTGGACCAGATTCTGTCATTTGAATCTGCAACGGCAGCTGTGTCAAAACATGTTTGCATTATGTAGACCTAATTCCAGTTTTAAAAATGCTGATTCCAAAACCTATGTTACAGCAGCAATCAATTCTATTTGTCAGTTTCTTTGATTACTGCTTATGAATTTCTCCACATGCCGGGACAGGATTCCACATTGCCCCGTGGTATGGAAGCTGTGTTTTCCAAATCAATAATAATAATAATAATGCCTATTTATTAGACTTCCAATATCCAACAACATGGCTGACTAGGCATCAGGAAGGGTCAATGAGCTGATGTTGCTAGAATGGGAATAGATTACAGCAAGCACACTTTTCCAAACATTGTTGAGCTCCTAAGCAAACAATGGGAGTTTTCAACAGCCAAAACAAGCAAATGAAAACACATTCCCCAAACAAGAAAAATATAACAGTGGGCTGAAAATGGACTTGAGCATGGGAAAACCTGCAAAGCTGGGTTTTTCCTGGAGACGCATGCCCACATTAGCAGCAGATTTGGAATTTAAGCTTAGGACCCACAGTGGGTGGGATGGATACACTCCAGATGTTACGAACTCCCCGTAGAAACATCCTTTATGGAGGAAAATGACCCAAGAACTCAAAACTCTTATGGATTATGGGGTCAAAGATAATCAAATTAAATGTAAGTTAAATGTCAACCATCATAAACCCAAGGAAATGAATCACCACCAGTAAGTTAGCAAAATAATCAACCTAGACCACCTCCTGTACAAACACTTCAGATTATTAGAATGACCAGATTTGGAATAAGAAAGCACCATCATAATGAAAACAGATTTTTTTTTAAAAAGTCGGAACTTTTAAAAACTTTTTTTAAAAAGTAGGAACAAAGGATTATCAAAAATAGCATGTAGCTTATTTGTGGAGCATAAGAAATAACATGGAGGACATGGGGAGATGGAGAGAAGAATGGAGGTGGGGGAAATTGGAGGGGAAGATGAACCATGAGAGACTATGGATTCTGAAAAACAATCTGAGTGTTTTGGAGGGGTGGGAGGTGGGAGGTGGTGTGAGCCTGGTGGTGGGTATTATGGAGGGCACACATTGCATGGAACACTGGGTGTAGTGCGTAAACAATGAATTCTGGTACACTGAAAAGAAATTTAAAAAATAAATAAAAATTAAAATTAAAAAAACCCTGAGGGGGGAGGCGAAATAGCATGTAGCTAAAATGAAAAGTGTGTTCTTGAAATAATCTAACCAGCATATTTTACACAAATCATTAGTATATTTGAATTTTTTTAAAAAGGAAAATAATAAACATCAAGATATCGAAGTTACCCACCATCTAGCCATAAGAAAAGAATTTGAGGGAGAAAGATATTAATACATAGGGAAGACAGAATTAAAAGGCCTAACATAAACGTAGTGAATGAGAAGAAAATGAATAGAGCAGAGGAGATAGAAGGGGAAAACAATTTGCAGGAATCTTAACAGAAATAATAGAAGCAAGAAGAGCAGAGAATAATCTAAATGCGGAGAGCAGATGACTGCCAACACAGCACAGTTTTCTTTTAAAAACTACGATGAGATAAAGACATTTTCATACATACACAACCAGAGTTTACAAACAGCAGAACTTTGTCAAAGGGCTTCCCGAAAAGATATATTTCAGGAAGGAAAATGATCTCAGAAAGGTCTGAGATTTGGTAAGACATGGTTAGTTAAAAAAATCGTAAGCATGCAAACCATTCTAATTGAATATTTTCTGTGGCAAAGTAAAATACCTAAATCATGGGGTTAAGTAACAAGCCGAAATACTGATTTCATTAAAAAAAAAAACCAAAAAAACACCTTTTTTTTATTTATTTGACAGAGAGATCACAAGTAGGCAGAGAGGGAGAGGGGGAAGCAGGCTCCCTGCTGAGCAGAGAGCCTGATCTGGGGCTCGATCCCAGGACCCTGAGATCATGACCTGAGCTGAAGGCAGAGGCTTTAAACCACTGAGCCACAGAGGCACCCTAAGAAATACTGATTTTTTAAAAAACGCCACATAAGTGGGAGGGAAATCATTGGATTTGGTCTCAAAGACCCTCTTGTTCTGCAGGGGAAGGTTAAGATGGTGGTACGGGGTCACATTTTGAGGATAAACCCTGGAAGAATGGAAATGATGGATCCCAAATCAGGATAGGGAAAAAAGAAAAATATATAAGCAAGAAAATGTGAAAGAAGCAAAAGGCAAAGCAGGTGAAAAGGGAGTAATAGAAGGAGGAGGACAAATAGAAGGCACACAAGCCAGGAAACCCGGGCAAGCAGAGGGTTTCTATTTCTGGCCAGCGGAAGACGTGGCCCCTGGGAGGACATTGCCGCTTAATATCTGATAAAAGAGTTCAAGCGGGAAGTGACACTGGTGGTAGTAGAGGTTTGCTTGAGATGACAAAAAGCAGGAAGATAGGAAATTCTACAATCGTAAGAGTAGAGTTTAATTTTTTTAAAAATAGACCATCAAGGAGAAAACATACCTGTAGGAGATTTTAATGCATTCCTCTCAGAAATTAATAGTTCAAGCAGACAAAACCGAGTAACAATAGAGACGGTTAATGAGGTTCCCTATGTGTGGTATTGCCTACAGCAATGAAAGAAAGCACATTCTTCCAAACAAAGGAATATTCTCAAAAATTGATTATCTTTGAGGCCAGAGAGGTAGTCTCAACTGGATGAGGAATGCTGTCACAGAAACCACATCCTGGGTCGAACGTGCAAGTAAGAGTAAAAACAAAACTAAAAGAATTCCATAAGTTGGCAAGTCTTTCAAACTTCTAAACAACTCATGGGTCAAAGGAGAAGCAAAAATATTGTGTAAGAAATTGTGAAATGCTAGTGGGACTTACAGGGGAAATGGTGACCTTTAATGCTTCCATTTAAAAGAAGACGGGTCCAAGTGAGGCACTAAGCTTCCAGCATAAGAAATAACAAACAAAAAACATCCAGCAAATAAATCCCAAAAGAGGTAGAATAAAGGAAGGTGATCGTAGAGATGAAAGGCACCACTAACAAATTGGAAGATAGACATAAAAGAAAGAATTAATGTCATGAGTAGGTTCTTTGAAAGAGGTGAATTAAACAGACACAGCTCTGAAACCATGAATCAAGAACAGAGAGCAAAGACAAGGAAGGGAAAGAGCTTGACCTGAGGTGCTTCAGGATTTAACAGGTAAGAATGTACTATGTCCAGATGGAAGCCTGTTAATTTGAAAATTTAGATGCAACAGATTTTTTTCTTTTTTTCTTTTTAAGTTTTGTTTAATGTCCAGCTAGCTAACATATAGTGTGATATAAATTTCAGGTGTACAATAAATATTGTGATTCAATACTTCCATCCACCTGGTGCTCATCGCAAGTGCCTTGCTTGACCCAGTCACCTATTTAACCCATCCCCCCACCCAACCCCCTGTGGTAATGCTCTTACACTGTTGGTGGGAATGCAGACTGGTACGGCTACTCTGGAAAACAGCATGGAGTTTCCTCAAAAAGTTGAAAATAGAGCTACCCTACGACCCAGCAATTGCACTACTGGGTATTTACCCTACAAATGTAGGGATTTGAAGGGACACGTGCACCCCAATGTTTATGGCAGCAATGCCCACAATAGCCAAACTATGGAAAGAGCCCAGATGTCCAGTGACAGATGAATGAGTACAGAAGATGTGAGATAGATATACATATATATGCAATGGGATATTTTCTCAGACATCAAAAAAAAAATCTTGCTACTTGCAACAATGCAGATGGAACTAGAAGCAATTATGCTAAGCTAAATAATCAGAGAAAGACAAATACCATATGATTTCATGCATATGTGGAATTTAAGAAAACAAAGGGGCAAGGGGAAGGGGAGGAAAAATAACATAAGACAGCAGAGAGGGAGGCACATCATAAGAGACTCCTAGCTATAGGAAACAAACTGAGGGTTGCTGGAGGGGAGGTGTAATGGGCATTAAGGAGGAAGGACACTTGATGGAGTGAGCACTGGGTATTAGGTGCAACTGACGAATCACTAAATTCTACCTCAGAAACTAGTAATACACGTTATGTTAATAAAACTGAATTTAAACATTGTTTTAAATATGGACTATGCACAGCAGAAACTGAATAAACTATAGCTTCCCATAATAGCATAGATCATCTCAAAAACACAATGGCAAGTGCTTATAAAAAGCAAATTTACAGAGGACTCAACTCTGTGTGATTGCATTTTTATAAGTTTGAAAAATAAGATGAAACAATATATGGCACATACATGCGCTGGTGGTTAAGCTCAAAAGAATAGTGAGTTAATGTTTAAAACAAAGAGGAGGACATCGGTCACCTCAGGAAGGTGGGAAGAATAATTGTAATTGGGGATTGAAATATCTAGAGTAATGATAAATTCTATTTCTAACCCAAGTAGTCAGCACACAGAAATTCTAGTTAGTCCTTAAACCATAGGATTTGCTCTACTTCTTTTTGTGTAACATAGTTCACACTGCGAATTTAAAGAAACAAGTCCAACTGTGTTAGAATCACCAATTTAAATGGATTCAGTCTTTCAGTTAGACTGAGGTTGTCATATTGGATTAAAAAAAAAATCCAGGGTATGTGCTATTTATGAGATCTATTTATAAAATAAAGACAGGAAACATGAAGAATAAGGGGATGTGTAGACCTACCAGAGAAATACTAGACACTGTTGAGCCCCCATTCTCGGGCACTCTCGGTCCTTAGCTATTTCACTTCTTTTATTTAATTTGCAGAACCCTGGAAATGTTCTCATGCTTTATGGATAAGGACACTAAGCTCAGAGAGGTTAAAGAAGTTATGTGTGGTGACCCAACTTCCCTGATACCAAATGAAGATGGTATCCAAACCCAATTCTCTTCCCACAGGACTTGTCACTCCTGCTAAGATGCAGGCTGGCCCATCACAGCTTTGCCGGCAGAGCCGGGAGTAAGAGGGATGACTTGGAACAGGGCTGGTTTTTTGCTTTTTCTCTTTGTTTTTGTTTTTTCTGGAAATGCTGGACGGTATGCTGGCTAGGGTGGCATGGGGGATTTAGACCAACTGCTGACAGAATGTCTGGGTTTGACAGAAGGAGTGAGGGATGGACATAAAAATGAAAACTATTGAAAGGGGGAGAATGCGTCCTGCCGCCAAGGGAGAGTCCTGGACCAAGAGGAAAGGGGTAGTGGGGATGTGGGTGAGGGCACCACCCCCATAGAAATTTCCCCAGGTGGTTTTTCCTAACCCAGAGGATTTCAGGAATCTTCTCTTAAAATTACTAAGACCCTAAGAAGCTTGTGTATAAGGATGTGTATGCATGTGTAATTGTACTATATTAGAAATTAAAGCTGAAGAAGCTTTTAAACACAAGAATATACAAGTGCCCGCTTCCTTTACCTTCTATTGAGAGTATAGCCCTGCATTTGGGGGGAAAGTTTGATAAGAGTTGTAAACCAATTAAAATACTTACATTTTGACCATGGATTCATCTAGGAATTCAGCATAAGGGGCAAGGAAACAATCTTTATCACCGTGTGTGTGTGTGTGTGTGTGTGTCACACAATACAATTTGTGACCCCCAAAGGAAACCACAAATATGACAACAGGAAGGGACAGAGAGATTTAATATCTAATATATCTAATATCTGGCAATATAAAGTGAAATGTTTATTTCTGATTCTGGGTTCCACCACTTACAGAAATTGTCAAACCTCTGTAGCGTTAATAGCATCATCTATAAAATGGGAACAGGTAGAACACTTACTTCATAGGGGTGCGGTGAATATAAAATGAGATTATCCATTACAGGTACTTAGTTTCTAGCATATAGTAAATGCTCCATAAATGCTAAATATTTTCCCTACTACTGCCTGTGAAATAAGAACCAAATAAATTTAATTGCATATTAACATGGAATTGACCTTATTTACATAAAAATGCATTCATAGTATATTAAGTAAAATGTTAACAAGACAGCATGCACGGCCCAGTTCTATTTTTAAAAGAACAAAATTTTCAAAGAAATTCTGTGAATATATACACAAGTTGTTAACATGGATTAGTGCAAGTTATTTGTGTATTTTTTTTTTCTTCTGCGTATCTGTGTCTTCTAATTTTTCAATGGTTAATGACCAGCGTCAGGTTTTCCTTAAGAATTGTACAGAGTCCTGGCCACCACCAGAGGGCGCTGGCGCTTGTGAGTTTCTTCTGGCCCTAGCACTGAGGCACGTGGGCTAAGAAGGCACCGGCTTCAACCCCAGAAGACAATGAAACAGTAGTTTCCTTGCAAAATACGAACAGATACTTGCACATTAGGAGTTACAAATGCCAGGATCTCATCCCAGACACTTTTTAATCAGACTCTCTGGAGGCGAGTCCGGACATCAACTATTTAAAAAAAAAAAAAAAAAAAAAAAAAATCCCAGATGATTCTAACGTCCAGCCAGGGTGGCAAATCCCTGATGCCTAAGGAAACAGTGGCTCTCCTTCCCTCCTCTCCCTGCCCTGCACAGCCGGCCCCTGGGAAACTACACAGGCTGAAGGCTCTCTCCACCAGTCTCGGGGGGCGCAGGCCGGGGTGGAGGGGTGTGGAGCTGAGGGGGCTGGTGTCCCTTTCCCCCACTCCCGCCAGACCCCAGTCAGTCCTGCTCCCTTCAGACGCTCCCCTCAAGGTGTCCTTCCCAATGCAAAGGCATCCTTTGTCCTTACCTGTCCCAAGCGCTGGAAGATGCTGTGTTCAAGACGGAGAAACTTACCTACAGATTCCTTGGCAGAACCCTGTCAACCAGCCCTGCTTCTATGTCTCAGAGAACAGTGACCAGAGGTTGGGGGAGGGGGCAGGGGGAGAACCCTGCAATCTGATTTCTTGGGCTGCACAGTGTGGTAGAAGCTGGCTGGCTCAGAGAACTTGGCTGCTCAGGAAGCAGGGAAGGGAGAGAAGGAAGGTTGAGAACAGAGGGGAGCTTCATCAGCTCTGTGGGCTGTAAGCTGCCACCTGACAGAGGCCAGCACACCCGTCTTTGATTCACAGTCATGGTCCTGCCGCCTTCCAGCCAGGCCGTGGTCTTGGCTCAGGTTTCCTGGTTACTGGATGTGAGTGCCGAGGATGACCCTCCCTAAGGAAAGCCAGCCCCTCATTCTCCCACTGCTTGTGAGTAGAACCACAGTCTCTTCAGGGGTTTTCCAGAGGACCGCATAGGGAGTGAAGGAAACATGGGGCAGCATAATGGCTTAAGTGAGATTCTCATTCCTGCATAGTTTGTTTGTTTTCGTATCCTCTTCTCTTCCGCTCAACAGACTTCGTTGGCTCCTGACTCCCAATGAGAAGTAAGAAGGGAAAGCAAGGCCCAGGGTAGTCAAAATGCTTTCACCAGTAAAGGGTGACTTCCCCAGAAATCCCCACGGGCTTTCATTGGTCTGGTTGTGTGGGGGGAAGCAAAGCCTGGAAAGCTGTAGAGGGCACTCTCTGCAGCCACTTCCCATCGGCCTGTTAGAAAGATCTGATGGACCATGGCTTTGGGGATCGCTGGGGAAAGTCAGCTCTTTCCATACCACAATTCTCTCTTCTTCGGTTCATTTCAGTGACTTGTTGCTACCTGACTTAACAGCCCAAACCTTAGTGACTTTAAAAAGTTTATGGTTTCTCACCATGCTGTGGAAGAGCTGGGGGGGTTCGTAGGTTGACCTTGTGGGTGCAGCTGAACAGCTGGGTCTTTCTGTCGACTTGACCTTCATCTTAGACTTCCTTCAGGTGTGATGGGCTCAAGGGAACACAGGCTAAAAAGCCTCTTGTCCCTTTGGCTCTGGAGGGGAAATGGACTCCATCTCTTAATGGAAGAAGTGGCAGAATATCTGTGGCCATATTTAACATGTCACAGCACTTCTTAACGTGGGCATTAATTGACATTGTGAGCCAATTAACTCTTTGTTGAGTGGAGAGGAGCTGGGGGCAGCGGCCTGTGATTGGAGGATGTTTGGCAACCTCCCTGGCTTCTACCCACTAGAGGCCAGGAGCTCACACACATGGCAGTTGTCACAACCCCAAATATCCCCAGACATCGCCAAATGTCCCCTCTGGGGGGCCAAATCATTCCTAACGAGAGAATCACTGATCTACTGCAAGTGTTGATTTTAAAAAAAAAGAAAAAAAAAAGTGTCTCCAGTTCTCGGTATCAGCACCTGCAATTTCAAAACAACCCAGACTCACATCCGCTTTTTTTTTTTTTCATGTTTCCCACAGTTCCGTTCCCTCACCTGAGTCCAGCTTTATGGAACCCGGGTGTGCTGGGGGTGGCCTCTTCGGAGGAGAAGGGAAGAGAGGTTCGGCATATGGACGGCAATGGGAGAGGCATGTCCACATCATTAGGATTTGAGTTACTTTGATTTTGTTCTCAGGTAAAGTCCTACCACCTGGGACATTCCTAAATCACCCAGTTTGGAATCCTATATGTAGAGAAGCATTCCTTATGGCTGCCCTTTGTTATTTCAACTAATGTCTTCCCAAACCATTTTTTTAAAGATTGATTTATTTATATGAGAGAGAGAAAGAGAGTGCACAAGTGGGAGGAGGGGCAGAGGAAGAGGGGGGAGAGAAAGAGAGAGTATCTCAAGCAGATTCCCCACTGAGCCCAGAGCCCCACATAGGGCTCAGCCCCGCGACCCCGACACCATGACCTGAGCCAAAATCAAGAGTCGGACAGTTAGCTGGTGGAGCCACTCAGGGCCCCCCCAAATGACTTTTAATTTCCAGGTTTTTCTTATACTTCATTGTTCCCTTCCCCCAAACATCTGAGGTACTATAACCCTTACAAAATAACAAGAAATCGGAATATCCCCCAAAGACTCAGTGCATTTCTGGTTTGAAAATGGCATCTATGCCCATGCTCTCACAATCCAGTATTTTTCCAGTTCCTCACGGCTGTTTTTGATGACGATTATCTTGGCTGAGAGGTGTTGCTCTCACCATTATTTCGTGAGAGAGACTGAAGGACCCAGCCTCTTTCTGTCCAGAAAGCATCCTATTTTGTTGTCTCTGCTCTTTGATGTTGCCAGGAATCATTGAACTGTGAGAGACCGAGAGGAAATTCATATTCCACAGGGGGGAAAGAAATATGTTTGCTCCATCAAGGAGAAACAAACAAAAAAAATTGAGGTGCAACTTTCTGCTTATGGGATTGAACCCATGAAGAGGCCAGGAGTGAAAACCACGACCAGGACTCTGCTTTGTCCCAGAGCCAGGCAGGTCCCCTGCTTCTGTTTTCAGGAAAGGGCTCCAATGTGGATTTTTCACTGAAGGAGAAACCCATCTGGGGGAGCAGGAGTGAGGCTGCTTGAGACGTGACGTGAGACCAGCCACAGAGCTACCTTCCCAGGTCTGATGAGCTTCTGGCAGCTTTTAATTGGAACCTACACATGAAAAAGAGAGACTCTTTTGATGGTCTATAAATAATCACGACAGCGGAAATGTAGCAGCCATAGAAATAGTTCCAGCAAATAAGAGCTTCCTTTTGAAAGCTGCAAGTCTTTTTTCTTTTCTCTTCTCTCTTCACCCCTTCTCAGCCCCTTCCGTGGGTTCCTGACCCTGCTCCCTTAGACCTAGAATGATCTCCTAATCTAGGTTGGCAACTCGGACCGGGCAATATCGGATCACTTCTGTTGTTCATCGGGACCAGACTAGTATCGGTCTTGGTTTTCAAAGGTCCCAGTGTGTATGATTTAAAACTTCATTTTCAATCTGGTATTGCTTTAGGTTCTTAAGTTCTATGGGACAGGAGCATCCCCGAGTACTGAAATCCCCAAATAGGTGTTCTTTACCTTCTCATGGGTAAGTCATGCATCATTCTCCCCAACGGTAAGCTCTGGAATTCGGGGTCACGCTCACTCTTTGATATATATGCACAATGGGAAAGGGGGAGAAGCCTAGCTCTTCGAAAGTCACAGACCTCTTATAGTACTTGAAGAATCTGAAGATGAAATGCCAGGGAGGTTATATTGGTTGAAAATAATTTAACATCTGAGGATGTCCCAGGAGACCTGGAGCCTTGTCTTTAAGCAAGGCATGGACTTCAGTGTTGAAATCCTTGCTTGTCAAATGGGGAAGGAGTCTAACCTGTGGCCCTCTGAGGCCATTTCGTCACAAGGCCATGGTCGCCAAAGGCCATGAAGAATCTATAGGCAAATCCCTGTCTCCAGTTCAAGGGTTTCCTAAGACAGGAACAAAAAGCCTCCCTGCAGCAGAAGATAGAGAAAACATTTAGACTGACACCTAGACCGCTTCCTAGGTGGTAAATGACTTCCATCCCCTCAAAGAAGCCATTTCCTGGTGAAGCAAATAAAACTTGCTTGTAGTAAGCAGGTACGGGGATTTACATTCTGTTCATGGAGCACTGAGAGGTGTAGGGTAAGGTGCTTTTGCGTTGTGTAGTGGAGCTCAAATACAGGGCCCAGTACAGAGACAAGAGTTGGATGCTCTATCTGAATGATGACGACAAGAGTCAGAGAGGGGAGTCCTGGGTGGCTCAGTTGTTGAGCATCTGCCTTCAGCTTAGGTCGTGAACTCAGGGTCCTGGGATCAAGCCCTGTGTTGGGCATCTTGTTGGGCAAGAGATCTGCTTCTCCTTCTCCCACTCCCCCTGCTTGTGTTCCTTCTCTTGTTGTCTCTCTCTGTCAAAGTCTTTAAAAAAAAAGAAAAAAAGAGTCCACTGAGAAAAAATGTACTTAATCCAAGAGTTTAAAGATTCACTTGTTTCTCTTGGGTTGTGTTTGTACTAGAACTTTACTGCACCAGCCCTTTCCACCATATATATGTAAGTATAACTAGACTTATGTAAATGGGAGAGTCTGTTTCTCGCTAAGTTATATGAAACTGATCACTTATGATCTTATAATTGTCTTTTCTCAAGCCCTGAGTGACAGAGCTCCTTCAGGTATTGTTATAAATGCATGGCAGGACAAGGAAGATTGCAGGGTCTGGAGTGACAAGGTTAAGAGCAGGCGTCATGGAAGGCACTTATTCCTGAGTGTTCTGGGCTGAAGGGTATTCTCCTGAAATCCATAGTTGAAGCCCTAACCCATTGTGCCTCAGAATGTGACTGTATTTGAAGACTGGGCTTCTAGAGAGGTGATTAGGTTAAAACCAGACCAGGAGGGTGAGCCCTAACGCAGTTTGACGACTGTCCCTAGAAGAAGAGGAAATGTCAACACAGACACAGACGGAAGACCGTGTGGACACCCACAGAGAATGTGACATCTAAAGACAGAGAGGCCCCAGAAGAAACCAAGCCCATGGACACCTTAACTTTGGACTCCCAGCCTCCAGAACTGGTGAAAAGCACGTTTCTGCTGTTGAAGTCATCCAGGCTTTGGTGTTTTGCGATGGCAGCACTCGCAAACGCATACACCAGAAACGGTCTTCTTTACATTTTCATACTCAGAGTCTTGGAAGCCAGTCACCACGGGGGCTGTGATGAGGCTGTGGTTCTGAACCTTGAAGCAAGGAGGCAGGCATGAACTATGTGATCCTAAAATCACTTTAGCATCCTAGCCATTCTGGTAAGTCTGGGTTTCCCTTGAATCCTTGTGTTGGGAATAACCAGGAACCTTGGAATTCTGGTGATGCTGAGAACAGTCTCCCACCATCACAAGATTTCTCTCCCCTGTCTTTCATCACTGTTCTCTTAACCCCTGAGAAGATACCCACGTTCAGTTTGTTTGTTTGTTTGTTTGTTTTAAAGATTTTATTTATTTGACAGACAGAGGTCACGGGTAGGCAGAGAGATAGGCAGAGAGAGGTGGAGAGGCAGGCTCCCAGCCAAGCAGAGAGCCCGATGCGGGGCTCGATCCCAGGACCCCGGGATCATGACCTGAGCCAAAGGCAGAGGCTTAACCCACTGAGCCACCCAGGTGCCCCCACGTTCAGTTTTGTCTTTCGTCTTCTGGCCTCCACAGTGAACTGTTTTCCCATCCACACACATTTTCCTGTCTGAGCCTCCATAGGACCAAAGGGTTCTTGATTAAGCAGGCTTGATGGTAGAGTCTGAGGCAGTGATTCTCAACCTTGAGCATCCTGAATCAGCTGGGGGGCTTGGTAAACTTGTTAACACACAGATGACCGGGTTGACCTCCTGAGTTTCTGCTGAGTCAGTCTTCTAAGGTGGGCCCTGAGAATTCACATCTCTAACAAATTCCCAGGTGATGCCACTGCCCTGGTGCCCCTACCTAGGGACTGGAGCAGAAGGAAACAGATCATACTCATAGTCCTTACTTCTCTGGCTCCAGCCCTCACCACCCTTGCTCAACACAGCAGATAGGATAGATTTTTTTTTTTTTTTTTTTTATGTTGTGCTTGTATTTTAAATCAGGCCTCTGCTGAAGTTGATGCTGTCATAGAGAGTATCAGGAGAGGTTATGTGCTATGATTACACTTTCCTCAAATGAAGTTGCTGAGAAGGCCAGCCATATCCAAGATGAAGATCCTCTAAAGTTTCATTTAGTGTGAGCTCTTCTTTGAGGTCAGTGAGCGACAAATGCGCAACTTAAGCCTTCTTTATTTATGTTTCTGTATGGACGAGCATAAGGAAATAAGTGTTAAGGGAAAGAAAGTGTGTACCTAGTCCAGTGATTGATAAGCTAATGATGGTAATTAAATGTCTGTAGAGTTTCTATTCTTCAGATTAGAAGCATTTAACCTACATGGAGCCACTGAGACAAAGGAAGTGCTTGGAGTAGTTGTGACAGGAAAATTGAAGGGACCGTTCCAACTGTTCTGTTCTGTGAGTTATTATATCAGTTCCTAATGGAGGGCCCATTGATTGTGACTTGGAAGTTTTGAGTGTGTGTGTGTGTGTTTGTGTGTGTGTGTGAAAATGCTTACGTATTAGTAAAAATATATGTTATAAGAATCAGCAGTATCAATTTGTCAAAAATTCTTGTTATTGGGAGTTGAGTTAACTCGCTGACTATACCACTTACTTGCTCTCCTTGACATTGAAACGTGAGGGCCACATAGAGCAGAGAGAGGCGGCCCACTGACCTCTGTGACCAGAAACTCTGTGCCTTCCTGTGTTCGTTTAAGATCTTCTGGTTGTGAACCCAGTAGCCGACTGTAGCTAACAAGTAAAAAAAAAAAACCAAAGACAAACAAAAATGGGAGATGAAGGGAAGGGGAACTGGAATAACCCGGTTATTATTATACTAACTCAAACCCAAACCAAGCAGGCTTACCGCCACAGGAGCGGGGCAACCCCATGAACTTCAGTGACTGGACCATCTTGGGGACCCTGTGTTTGTTGCATTGCTGATCACATAATGGGACTCAAGAGCTTCTAAGGCTCTGTTTCTCCCTTTTCTGCATCTTAAATTCATGGCAGAGAAAATCTGACTGGCAAACTTAGGACAGGTGGCTAGCCCTGGATCAATTAGCTATGGCCTGGAGATTAAAGTCATGTCCCACAGGGGTGGACACTGGGGACTCCTGTTATTAGTGGTGTCCCTTTGGAGGAAGGAGTCATTTTTTTTTTTTTAAGATTGTTTATTTATTTAATTGACAGAGAGAGAGAGAGAGAGAATGGAAACACATGCAGGGGGAGTGAGAAAGGGAGAAGCAGGCCTCCTGCCAAGCAGGGAGCCCAATGCAGGGCTTGATCCCAGGGTCCGGGGATCATGACCTGAGCCGAAGGCACACACTTAATGACTGAGCCACCCAGGTGCCCCGGAAGGAGTCATTTTAAGTCAGGCTACTATCCACTGTTGTATTTATTACACGCCATTTTCTTGTTTCATTCCAAGATGTCCCAGGGAATCTTTGATGAATTACACATCCTTTCTACTTTATCACCTTTCTTTTTTTTTTTTTTAAAGATTTTATGTATTTATTTGACAGAGAGAAATCACAAGTAGATGGAGAGGTAGGCAGAGAGAGAGAGAGAGAGGGAAGCAGGCTCCCTGCTGAGCAGAAAGCCCGACGTGGGACTCAATCCCAGGACCCTGAGATCATGACCTGAGCCGAAGGCAGCGGCTTAACCCACTGAGCCACCCAGGCGCCCCTTTATCACCTTTCTTAAGGTGCTGTCCTAGAGCCAGTGTCCAGAGTCAATGTCCTAGAGTCAATGTCCAGAGTCAATGTCGTAGAGCCAATGTCCTAGAGCCAGTGTCCTATGCTTCAGGTTTACAACCTTTTTCTCCTACTCACTTAAAGCCACCATTCCTAATGCTCACTACTTACATGAATGTATCTGCATTAATTTATACTGAGGAGTGAATAACATCATCTCATTTTTTAATTATTTTAAAAATTGTGGTAAAATATATGTAACAAGAAAATTACCATATTAATCACTTTAATTCTGTACAGTTCTGTGACATTAAATATACTTACATTTTTGTGCACCTATTACCACCATCCAACTTCAGAATTTTTTATCATCCTCTATTAAAACTATTGCTAATTGAGTAGCAACTTCCATTGCCTCCTTTCCCCAGCCCCTGGTAACATCGAATCAGCTTTCTACATCTATAAGTTCTACTACTCTGGGTACCTCATATAAGTGGAATCCCAAATTATTTGTCTTTTTGTGACTGGCTTATTTACTTAACATAGTGTCCTCATGTTCATCCTTGTTTAGCAAGGGTCAGAATTTCCTTCTTTTTTAAAGGCGGCTGAATCATATTCTGTTATATGTATAAACCACCTTTGTTTATCTGTTTATCTGTTAATGGACACTTGGGTTGCTCCCACATTTTGGCTCCATGACTAGGGCTGCTACGAACATAGGTAGAAGTTTAATATATGTTTTAAGTGCATCATGTTAATAAGTCAAAGAAAATCTCTATTTATGAAATTTCAGGACAAATGGAGGATAAGAAATGAACTAATTAAACTTTCCCTTGCTGTCAAATAATACCACTGGTATCTATTCCATCTCTTAGATGGGGGATCCCATATTTCCTTGTTTCTATACTTTCGCTTGACAAAATACAAGGCAACACAACTTTTAATGTAGTTGACTTTGTTTTGTCTCACTACAGTTACAGCACGAGGGAGAAAAAATTTAAATAGATCAAGATACCTAGGAATAATTTCATCTAGTATTTGTAATTGCCCTCTGAAAATACATCATACCTTCCTTAACTACATTAATCTTATTTTTCCAACTCCTCCATTCTTGCACGTTAAATTCCCAAATGCTTTGGGAATTAAACAAAAATATTACTAGGGATTTTCTTTCAAAGAAATATTTTCAAACTGTTCACAGACTCATTTTATGTGCTATGTTTGATAACAACAAAAAAAGAGATAGTTCTTGCTAATGCCTTCAAAATTGCTCTTGAAAATGTTGACTATTTCTTCAACTGGAAAAGGCAACAAAACTACATGTCCTAAGACAAGAAGAGGTAAATACCAACTTGGTAGAAATTCTAATGTTCAGTTTTCAGTGTTTTGAAATAAGGGCAGTCTTTATGCTCACAAATTAATACCATGTCAATTCTGTAGAACTGGAATTATATTTTAGAATCCTCTCCCATGTTTGGGTCCAAGTTACAGTAGCCTAAAGGCCAGTGTGTAGAAGATAGAAGAAAGTATCCATCATTACTCTTGGAAGGTCATTGAAGATATGGTAACAGACAGATAAAGGGGTGCCATTAGGTTCTGGGTTTTGTTCTTGATTTCCTCCACTCCGTGCTGAGCTCTTCTTCCCACCTGCTGACCCTCTTTTCCATCAATGACCCTAGGTGGTTGGTGGAAGACCTACACAAGCAGTAACTATAAAGAGGTCACAGCTTTCCATAGATTATCCCAAGAGCCATCCCTTTTCAGTACCATTTTGACAGCTGAGCATGCTTGGCTTCTCAGATTGGTGGGGGCTTGCAATAGTCCAAGGAGGTGTAACATAACTGCCTGCCTCTTTGTCAGCACCTCTGTGTTCAGAAGCAGCAATCAGTGATCAGAACACAGATCTCTGATGATCAGAGGAGCTCACCATGGCTCCTGCAAGCTCTGTGCAAACGGCTCCAGAAATATGTGCACTGATGCATGGGGGTGGGAAATGAGTAGAGGCAATTACTCACAGGTGGTTGTAAGTAATAATTGAACTGTTTTGACATTGAATTCTGTGGAATACCAATGCCCCCTGCTTTCAGAAACATGTTTTGTATGCCTTTACATCTAGTTGAGCCAGAGAATTTATTCAAGATTCTCATCTTTTAGATTCTGTTCTCCCAAAACAACTTCCAGTGCCAATGATCGTCCATCAGAGTTCAACGACAGAAGGAGAACTTTGATGAGTTATAGAATAAGATATTTATGTAGAAAGTAGATTATACACAGTTGTGGGAGGAGCTGGGTGGAGTGAAATCTTGTGAGGTAACTTAGCAGAACAGAGTAGTCACCAACCAGTAAATGGGAGAAGACAAGTATGAATTTACCCCACTTACAATACTGGCTAGAACAACTAGACAGAAGATAAGTAAGGAAATTGAGGATTTAAATAGCCTAATAGACCAAGTAGATATGACAGACACTCACGGAACACTCCATCCAATAGAAACAGAATATGTATTCTTCTTCAGGTGGTATGGAATATTTTCGAGTATATACCATATACCATATGTCAAGCACAAATTAAACTTGTACAATTAAAAATCACAAAACATTACTGAAATTAAAGATATAAATAAATGGAAACACTGCCCATGTTCATGTACTGGAAGATTTAATGTTGTTAAATTGTTAATATTATCTGAAGTGATCTACAGATTCAATGCAATCCCTATCAAAATTCCAATTTTTTTTTTACAGAAATAGAAAAACTAACCCTTAAATTAATATGGAATCTTAAGGGACCCTATATAGCCAAAACAATCTTGAAAAAGAAAAACAAGCTGGAAGACGCATGCTCCTGACTTTAAAACTTATTACTAAACTATAATAATCAAAGCAGTATGATATTGGCATATGTAGACCAATGGAAGAATAGAGAGCCCAGAAATAAACCCCGAAATACACAGTCGAATGATATTTAACAAGGTGCCAAGACCATTCAATGGAGATAGGACAATCTTTTCAACAAATGGTACTGGAAAAACTGTATATCCACATGCAAAAGAATTAAGTTGGACACTTACCTAATACCAAATTTAAAAATCATTCAAAATGGATCAAGAATTTAAAAGCAAGACCTAAAACAATAAGATTCTTAGTAGAAAACATAAGAAAAAATCTTCATAACAGTGGCTTTACAGTGATTTTCTGATGTGACACCAAAGACACTGGTAGCAAAAGAAAAAATAGATGTATTGAACTTTATAAAAATTTTGAAATTTTGTACATCAAAAGACACTATCAACAGAGTAAAAAAGGCAACTTATAGATAGGAGAAAATATTTGCAAATCATGTATCTGATAAGGGATTAATATCTAGAATATATAGAGAACTCCTAAAACTCAAAACAAAAGGCAAATAATCGGATCCCAAAATAGGCAAAGAACTTCAATAGAATTTCTCAAAGGAAGTTATAGGAATGGCCAATAAGCACATAAAAAGATATCAGTATCACTAATAATTAGGGAAATGCAAATCAAAACTACAATGAAACCCCACCTTACACCCTTTAGGATGGCTACTATATTTAATTTTGTTTCTTTTTAATTTGGGGGGATAGCCACCAAAAACAAAACAAAACAAAAACAGAAAACAACAAGCATTGGTGAGTACATGAAAAAAATAGAACCATTGTGTACTATTGATGGGAATGTTACATGGTACAGTTGCTATGGAAACAGTATGGTGGTTCCTCAAAAACAATTAAAAATAGAATTAATATATGATCCAACAATTCCACCTCTGGCTACATCCCCAAAATAATTGAAAGCAGGGTCTCAAAGAGATATTTGTATATCCATAGTTGTAAGAGCATTATTCATAATAGCTAAAACATGGAAACAAATCACGTGTCCATTGATGATGAGTGGATAAGCAAGATATGGAATATATAAACAAAGAAATATTATTCAGCCTTAAAAAGAAAGGAAAGGAAAGGAGAATTCAGAGTTGTTTAAAGGGTATAGAGTTTCAGTTGTATGAAAAGTTCTGGAGATGGTTGGTGGTGATGGATACACGATGATGTGCGTGTATTTAATACCACTGAAGGGCACATTTACAAATGGTTAGGATGGTAAATTTTGTTATGTGTATTTTGCCACACACACAAACAAAAACTGAACAAGAACAGCAATACAGCTCTACTTCAGTGTGGCCTAGAAGAATACTGCTGAAAGGAAGTCCTCTCGTGGACAGAATTTCAAGCAATATGCCTGGGGGTTCATTTTGCCTGGGAGGAGGAATGCTCTTCCCAGAAGAATGGCTCTGCATTTATTCAGAATTTAAGCTTAAGGAACTTAGAAGGACCACAATTGGAAGATCGGTGACAAGAAGGTCTCGGTAAAGAGGTACATGGATAGCCCTATTTGAATGAACACAGAGCATGAAGATACTTGTGTCCCATATTAATGCTCACCAAAGAACAGTGTTGGGAGAGGAGGGTTTTAATAATCAGGTAGACGAGATGACCCATTTCATAATGTCAGTCATCTTCCTTCCTTCTACTGTTGTCTGATGTGTTCATAGATGATCATGACAGCAGAGACAATAGTGAGTCCCCGCAATGGAGGCAGGTTAATTCTTCATGGGAGGGACAGTGTTTTTACTCTCCCTAGAGTAGAACACAAATCTAGCTATGGGTTTGTCTTCCCTGATAGAATGTTCCTGCTAAAACCACGATCTGTGGGCTTTCAGAATGCTTTTGCACAATCATGGTATTTCATATAGTTTTGATTCTGACAATATACAGCTATAGGCTCATGCTTACAAGTCTCCAGTCATCTAAATAGCTGATCTGACACAACGGGGGTCACAGCACTAGCTGTGTGGCAAAACCTTGCAGGGCTGGAATATTCTCTAGAATGTGTTGTATTCTCTGAGTCAGCAGCCAGTATGTGTTGGTGTTTCTCCCATAGCCATGATTTATTGTGCCCAATAATCAAGGGGTGGAAACAGGTGGGAGTGATTCCTCTCACTGTTTACCCCTAATGACTTACTAGCGAAATGTTTGCTTCTGAAAAGCTGCAAGTCTGGGTTCTGCTGAATCTAAAGATTTTAGTTCCCAGGGCAGGAATGCTTTCAACCAAGGATACAGTTTTGATTCCAGTAAATTGGAATTTAGGATTGTCATGTGGCCTCTTGGGTGCTTTGTGCCAGTAAACCTACAGGTAAAGGAGGAGTTATTGTGTTAGGAGATGCTGTTAATTCTGTCAAGGAGAAATTTGCTATTACCCAATGCTAGCAATGAGGTTATCTGGAATGCGGGAGATCCTGATGGTGCCTGTTTGAATTCTCATATTAATGAAAAATTACAACAACCTGACATAGGCAGGAATGCTTTTGGCACAGAACTTTCAGGAGGGAAGGTTTGGGTTACCCACCGAGAGGGGAATCACAGCCAGCCAACGTGCTTGCTGAAGGTGAAGGGAATATGAAAGATAAATGCTTTTTTTCCCCCTGTTTTTCCTCACTCCAGCTCTTCATCGTCTAACTTAAGATAGGTGAACAGTGGTTAACTTTGGCATATTTCAATATTTAAGCTTTAGGATAGCAGAGGGTTGGGTGTGACTTAGCTATAAGAAAAATGAACATCCCTCAAGGGACACACTGAATTTATGTTCTTTTTGTTTTGTTTTGTTTTGTTTTTTAGAGAGAAAGAATTAGTGTGTTTTCAGTTGTGTGAGAGGTTGTGGTAACATATTGGGTAGAAGCAGGATTTTCTTATGTCTTTATTTGGGAGTTAAGAATGGCTAAAGGGGGGCACTTGGGTGGCTCAGTAGGTTAAGCCTCTGCCTTCAGTTCAGGTCATGATCTCAGGGTCCTGGGATCGAGTGCCGCATTGGGCTCTCTGCTCAGCAGGTATCCTGCTTCCCCCTCTCTCTGCCTGTCTCTTTGCCTATTTGCAATCTCTCTCTCTGTCAGATAAATACATAAAATCTCAAAAAAAAAAAAAAAGAATGTCTAAAAGGGTGTATATGGATGCCAAGTTGATGACAGATGGACTCTGATTTTTTTTTTTTTAACTGTGTCAACCTCGTTAATCTGGATCTACTTTTCTCAGCATACATTAGCCTGTATGGTTCTGAGTTAGAGTTGGCCAAAAGGCCAATATGCCAAAGGAAAAAGCAAAGCAGCAGTCATTACTCTTGGAAGATTTGATGGGGTTACAGCAGACATAGAAGACCAGGGAGATCCAGCTGGCCTTTGCTCTCCTCTGCTTCACGCCCAGCTCACCCTCTGAACTGATGACTCTTTGAAACAACAGCTGCCCTAGGACCACCACCAGATGCTTGGTGGTGAACACATGGAGGTGGGCATACACAGGAGCCCAGCTTCTCAAAACAATCCGGGAGACTTCCATTTGGAGTCCCATTTTGGTGGCTGGACGTGCTGGTTTCCCAGCCTGGTGGTTCCTTCCTGGATATTCCAATTTCCTTCCTGGAACTTCACTTTCCCCAGCTCCTCCTAAGGTCCTATTCCTGTACCACATTCCTTGTTCTGCAATTCATAGTGCTCCTCCTTTCTGTGTGAATTCTGACTGATTCAAAGTACTATACCAAACCAAATGAAGACATTTCTGAGTAGTGCATGATTGAGAAAAGTGTCTTTTTCAGGAAACCTAACTAATGCTAATGATTATGATACCATTCTTGGCCAATAATACTACTAGTGGGCATTTGTTGAGCATCTACTATGAGCTAGACACAGGGCCTTATATACCTTAGGTTATTTACTCCTCATACGAATCTGCTGAGGTAGCTACTATTATCATCCTAGTTTGCAGGTTAAAAAAAAAAATGTTTAGGACTAGCTCCGAGTTGAAAGTCTATGTTCTTTTTTTTTTTTTTTTTAAAGATTTTTTCTTTATTTATCGGACAGAGATCACAAGCAGGCAGAGAGGCAGGCAGAGAGAGAGGAGGAAGCAGGCTCCCTGCAGAGCAGAGAGCCCGATGTGGGGCTCGATCCCAGGACCCTGGGATCATGACCTGAGCCAAAGGCAGAGGCTCTAACCCACTGAACCACTCAGGTGCCCGAAAGACTATGTTCTTAACGACTATGACAAATTCCTCTCCATTTGTCACACATAAAAATTATTCCTTTGCCTATCAGTATCCTCCACTAGAGTGTGATGTTTCAAGGTCAAGAAATATATCCTTTTCCCAACCTCATTGTTAAATACAAGGTCTGAAAATTGGGTTTATGATGAATGTTTGCTAAATAAATGGACACATAGAAGGTATGAGGGTGGGAAATGTGGCCAGCATTAGTACGCTGGTCAAGAAAAATGGGCAGGGAGCCTTGTAATGGACATTTGTTCACATTTCTAGGATGTGAGCCCAGCTACATAAAGGAATTCAGAAAGAATAGAGAGTGAGATTATCCTATTGATGGGAATAATGGGGGTAGAAATACTTATTATCTGGATTATCTCACATTTTAACCAGGGGGAGAGGGCGACTAGGAAGAGCATTCATTTTATAGATAACAGGCTTGTACCTTGAACAGGACATTTAATTTTGCTTTAAGGAGTACATACATCTACTCAACAGTAGGGGGAGCAAGATACAGGGAAATCTAAGATTTTAGACCATTAAAAAACCGTGAAGATATCTGAGTCATCTAGGGATAAAAGCATGAGAAAGTGATTCTACACAAAACAGTCTGAAAATGGGGTCTTGATATATTTTACATACTGACTTGTGTTTAAAATAGTTTGAAATTGCTCACCAGAGCTCTGGCGTTGCAATGCATACACCGTTTAAGGAAGATTTGGCCATGACCAATGTAGGTGTTCAAATAAGGATAAAACAGAATAGATTGCTCTTCACCTAAATTAACTGATTCATTCTTTAACAGGAGTAAAATTCCTAACATGTTTTTGCTAATTAGGTCCAAGCTTGAACTCTATGATGTCTACAGAAAACCCAAATTGGAGTGAAAACTACTATTTAAGTGAGCTTCCCCAGGCATAATGTAATGGGAGATAAAATTTGCATTGTTATTGCTATATTTTGCTTGTTTTGTGAACAAGGATTATACTGTGCTTTGAAATTCAAGAAGAAATTCCTAGTCTAGTTCTTTGAAGTCTAAACTAGAGAGAATCTAATTCACTTCAAGTGCGTGATATCGCCGCAAATGAATGTTTATGGTGTTACCCTCTGAGATTAGTTCTTTGAACACTCTCCATGGCAAATCTGCCCTTATACATACCCCCAGCTGTCATGAGAACAAATGTAAACTCCTTCCAAATTATTTTTTTTAAAGATTTTATTTATTTATTTGACAGAGAGAGATCACAAGCAGGCAGAGAGGCAGGCAGAGAGAGAGAGGAGGAAGCAGGCTCCCTGCTGAGCAGAGAGCCCGATGCGGGACTCGATCCCAGGACCCTGAGATCATGACCCGAGCCGAAGGCAACGGCTCAACCCACTGAGCCACCCAGGCGCCTCTCTTTCCAAATTATTTTGGCCATATCTGAATTTTCTAATTAGAGTCTTGAAAAAAAATCCTTTATATTCAAATTGAGCGACGTAGTTGCACAACAAATTATTCCTATGTTAAGGTTACAAGTTTAGTGTGAAATCAATTCCAGCGCCTGTACAATTGCCCTATGTTTTGTTCACTTCACGTTCAGGATTTTTCTCTAGTCTTACGAAGCCCACTTGACAAGGCCCAGAGCTCTCAATTATCTGGGTGTTCCTTCATGCTTATCATATTGAAAATAGCAGGCAAAATGAGAATGTAAACTCTTCTGTATGAAAACCAAAATATAATATAAAAACCAGTTACAGTATTGTTCACTGTGTCTTGTGTATCTACTTTGCTAGTATAACTATGAGCCTGGTCTATAACAGAATTCTGGGACAAAGAAACCAAGTTTGAGGATTTGTTGATTGTTTAGGTGTGCGATCTGTGTCAGAGAAATATGATCCGCTTAAAGCCAGGGTTTTCTTGCTGTGCTGTACTTTCTTACTATGTGATTTTTCACAGACCTCAAAGTAAGGCAGTGAGTTGCCCAGATGGACTTTGCTTTATGCCGCCCTGAGTTTCCTAAGGGACACACACGCACATGGAGATTCCCTTTGGTCTGTAACTTGTGCAGCTCAAAATCCAAGGTATCCTTCCCCTTGATGCTTCTTCCATCATCCATCCCAGTTTTCATTTCAAAAGCCTGCTTCCCAAATCTAGAATTCCAGGCCAAGATTCAGAAATCAAGCTCAGGCATTCCTATCAGCTTTAGGACATCATGGTAAAAATGTTCTAGATTTTAGAAGGTTCTCTGGTTCATCTTCTCAACAATCTCTCCTTCCTGTCTTGAAGATCTTATGGAGTGCTTATGAATCAAAAGATCCAGTGGCTGGATTATTCGTTCTGACACCCGACTAATATCTTATCACTTCTTTCATGCCCTTCCGTGAATGAAGTGTGCGAAAACCATACTGGGATTGCCATTGAAGTTGTTCTTCCTAACACGTGTCAGGGAAATCAGAGAAGAATGGGGCAGGCCTGTGACACTTCATTTTCAGTGGCTAGAAAAGGCTCTGCATTCAAATACCAGCTCCAGGGGTTACAATCCACAACAGCTTTTTAGAATTGGAGCTTACAATTTCCTTGCAAATGACTGTGGGAGCATGGCTAAATAATTATACATCGCTACCATTGTGTAAACCAGTTTAATTAACATTTTCCAGGCATGTCACATTTATACAATCACTAAATAATTTTCTAAAATTATGTTGCATTAGAAATTGCTACACATCAACTTGGATTATTTTTACTCATGGCTCTAATCATGCCTGAAATACATTATTTTTTTTTATTTTTATTTTTTCTTTTGTATCACTTTATTTATTTATTTTATTACTGTTCAGTACTTCCTTCGGAGACAATTCATACTTACAGGCTAGCCAGATGCTCTGTTCAATCTGTAAGTGTTATGTTTAACTGCCACTGACTTCATCAAAGCTGGCATTTTTTTTTAAAGCAGTTAATAACATTATTAAATTTCCTTTTCATTCACTTTGTATTAAAGAAATCTTGGAACACATTCACTCCCATATCCCAACTTAGAATACACTGTAAAAATAAAAGAAATTTTTTTTAACGTTCAAACTTTGTGAGATTTAAGAAATGAGGAGGTTGTAAACATGGACTTTCCTGGTGGTTAGGTTTGTGGGCAGCGCATGTTTCAAGAAGATATGGTCCAGCTTACTGTCTATTTGAGAAGATATAAAAAATTGTGCACAAACAATTCCTCTATTATTAGTCAAGTACTCAAATTACTTTTTGGTCTCCTTTAAGCCCATTGTTATTATTATTGCTACTGCTGCTATTATTCTAAATGCATTTTTTTAAGACTTTATCTATTTATTTGCCAGAGAGAAGATAACAAGTAGAGAGAGAGGCAGGCAGAGAGAGGGAGAGCAGGCTCCTGGCTGAGCAGAGAGCCTGAAGCGGGACTCAATCCCAGGATCCTGATACCATGACCTAAACTGAAGGCAGAGGCTTAACCCACTGAGCCACCCAGGAGCCCTATAAACGCATTCATTACCCCGCCACCTCCGCCTAAAGTACTAATCCCAAGCAAGCAAGACTAATAAATCAAGAAATGTTCTTAGGCATGAAACTGAAACGAAATTAGGAATACAAATGGAAGGAATGGTACAATCAAATGTGTAAGCCCTGACTGAGGTAATAGTTTGGGCTCCAAACGCATTGAGATGAGTGGTTAAATAAGCAGAAGGATTAGCAGTTAGGTCACCAAACTAGTCTTCTGAATTTTCTTGCTCTGTCAAGAATTCAATTTGTTTCCCGCTATCATTTACCATGCTGTATTAAGCATAGTACTTTATCTATCAGTATTTCCAAATTATAAGCCTCTTACTCATAGCTATATCTCTATGAAGGATTTATTTAAAGGCTCTGACAATGAAAGCGCAGTTGATAATATCTGTTGGATTTTATGTGCGACAGAAAGTGCTTTTGCAAAATTCTCACTTTCATGCATTAGAAAAAAGAATAAACACGCTTTATATCTTTGCCTTCACTCTTTTAAGCACTATGAAGATTTTTGGAGAAAACAAATGTGGGGAATTCCAAAACACAGAAGAATACTACTTTTCTTTCTTTCTTTCTTTCCTTTTTTTACTTCAATAGAATATTTGTATTGAAAAGTAGATTTTTTGAGGCAGGAGAACTATCTTTTAGTTGACAGCTTTGTGGGTAAAGAAGTATTAGGCGACATTTATACAGTGCCAAACCATTATTCTGGCTGAATCTGGTTTCCAGTAACTATACCCAAATCATTGCCTGTCTAGCAATTGGAAAGCATGACCTTTTTGGTCCCAGTCCATACAGAATCCTTGTTTATCTCTCGTACACATTTGTAACAGAACATCTAGGTCTGAAGTAAATCTCTACTTTTGCTAGGAACATGGATGTGAGGAAAAAATCCAAACTGTATGCTTTATTAACAAAGATAAATTATTTTTGATCTGATATAAATGAGGGGGCCAGTTGATGTGGAAATACATTCAGTTACCATGTCTGGATTCTGTAAAGTGCCCTATCGTCTGCCAAAATATCCTCAGGTTGATGCTGTTTCCAGTCCTCACGGCACATGGGTCAATTCAACATTATCCAGCAGGCTGGAAACATACAAGGAATGGCCAAGTGGCAGCTTCCTCACCCAGCTTTAGCCCTTTATACCACATCTAGAGAAATGGTTTCCAGCACTTGAACATTCAGATTAAATTGTTATTTTAAAGCAGTGTATAAATTGGCAAAAACCATTCTTACTCATGAAGACAGTTTAGGTCCAATGAGAATATGGTTTGTTCATGCACGTACTGACACTTCTGGGTCAAGAATTCTCGCTCATTGAAGTCTGCTACAAATGGAGAATAATATCTAAATATTAAATATCTAATGGTAAAGGATACACATTTTGAGTATTTTAATGCCCAAATCACTTTCCTCTTAATACATGTCTACTACCTATAAAAAGAGAGAGAGTTTTTGTTGTTTTTTTTTGTTTTTGTTTTTGTTTTTGTTTTCAAAATAAACATGTCACTCTGAAATTGTGGGGATCCTAGGGAAAAGCAACATGTAAGTCATCTTACGAAAATCTAGCTCACTGGGCTGTGTTCTGCACCCAAGTAGTTGCTCATGCCGATTCCACTGTTTGACACACCTTTGACACACTGTTTGACACACACTGTTTGACCACCTTCTTGCACCTGCCTGACATTTTTTTCCATTTCTCAAGGTTCAGCGGCAGGGTCCACCTCATGATACTTGTGATACTTACATTATATTGAAATTATTGGTTACGTGCCTGGGTCAAGATCTGCAGGATCCCGTGGTCTGGAATGGTGTCTCAAAGTTCCATCATTTCCCCCTAGCATATTGCCTACCTGACTCATGATGGGCAGTTACCAATGTATCTTGAAAAAGAGATAAAACAATTTAATCCAAAAGGAAGAATGTATTTCACTGAAAGGGCACCGCTTCAGACAAAGCTGTTTATGAAATGATTTTAAGTTATGTCTATGAAAATGATTTTAAGTTATGTCTATGAAAAATGGAGTAATAAGGTAATTAGCAAGTAAAACAAATGGCCAAAGACCTACACTAAGACAAAGTGTTTCTTTGACCTGCCTTGCTTCAGTGGACCTAATATACCAGTTATAACTGAAAACTGGCATATTTTCTTTCTTTGAAAGTATAGACAATTTAAAGATATTCAAATTTCCCAACACAAAAAGCAACTTTTTGTAAAGTTGCCCATGAGTTTCCTTTCCATTATTTAATGTAATTAGATGTTTAGCAATTCTTAGAATCAAGTGGATTTGTGTCAAGACAGTGTTACGTTGAATTTCTTTAATATTAAAAAATATAAAAATTAATGTCCAGCCATGCATGTGCTGAAAGAATATCTTTTAAGGAATAAAAGTTACTGTCATGTTTCATTTTAAGACATTTGTCTAATAAATGATCTGCAAACCAAATGACCACGGGCTCCTTTGTGAAACAAAAAGCTTTCCTTGTGACTTTAATCTAGCTTTATTTTTTTTTCTTCTTTTTTTTTTTTTTTTTTTTTTTTTGCAGGATTCTCTTTTTCTTCCATCTCTGGGTCTGCTCCCTTGTGACTGATAGCCAACCCTCTTGTTGTGCCCGAGTTCTTGCCCTTAGTGGGGTTTGGAGGCAGCGTGAAGTCTGAAGCAAAGGTCAAGCCACACAGGTTTGTTGAGACATGCTCGTGCTTCATGATATTCCAGGTGAATCTGCATAAGCTTTTTTTTTTTTTTTTTAAGTCTTTTGACTGGCAACATCATGAGCAGGATGTTTTACAACATATCAGCCAACCAACCTGTTTATCATACAGGGCCATATCACAGGCTAGCATTATGAACGAGGTGAGGGTTGGGAGTCAGTTGAAAGTTGAATAAATAAATCAACAAACAAATTAATTAATTAATTTTCAGATGGCAGCAACCCCCAGCTCAAGGGTGAAGGTGAAATTCCCAGGCTGGCAGGCATTTATAACTCTAACTGTGGCTCAGGCCCATATATAGGTCCACCACCAGCCCAGTGCTTTCCTGACCTCATAAAGAAATAGATGTCACACACAATAAGGAGCTCATCCAGTTTGGGGGAGTGGCAGAAAGTGTTTGACTAAAGTTGTTAATGCACATGGACCACCCCTCCCCCCAATTTGTAGTGACTTTATAAAACACATATAATTTGCACCTCCATTTAAAGACACTCATTCTTGTATGAAGAAAAAAAAAACCTCAAAGATGACTTCCCAAGGACCAAAAAAAAAAAAGTCTCCAAATGCTTTTCAGAGTTAGTCATTCAAAAACTTAGTCTAAATATTCACCCAATGATTTTTAGCCAAAAAATAAAAAATAAATAGTCTGGGTCTATAGAAAGCTCCACAAATATCCATCCTATTCTTTATTTAACTATAAAATGTATTTTTGTCTCTTGGCAAAATGGTATTTTGTCTCTTGACAAAAATGCTATTCTGACAGAATACGAATTCATAGATTTAGTTTGTTCTAATTTTATGTTGTTGGAGGGTTTTTTTTTTTAAGTTCTCTAATTCAGAGAGGAAATTTTCAAAACTCCATCTTTAAAAAGAACTCAAATGACTAAAGAGAAATCTCGTATGGGAAAAAAACACAAACACAATAACAACAACAAAAACTTTTGTCTAGAAATGTAAACAGATCAACAGGCGCTTGCCCCTGACTATTTTCCCAGAGCCTTCCTCTCAAGCCACTCCTCTGACAGAAAGGGGCCTGGACCTCGCCCTAGCCTGGCCTTCCTGAGGCAACCGGCCTCTGTCATGGAAAAGGAACAGCCATGACCAAATACAGCCATGGAATCGGTTTGCGGCCGCATTGGTAATTACATAATATCATGACGAGGGGACCCTGAGGGCCCATATCTAGCTCTCAGTACCTCTACTTGCTACTGAGGACATTGTAGGGGCTTAGATTCTCATTTCTTAAAGTCTATTTTTTTTCTTCCTAAAACTCAAACTCTAAAGACTTCTCAGTACAGTAAGTTTATGGTTGTCCCTAGCAACTGAATAGTAAATTTAGCCTCCTAATTAATTTTCTGTGTTTTGCCTTAATAATAGAAGTTAACACTGACTGAAGGTTTATTTGTGCCAGGAGTGGTTCTAAGTTCTTTGAGTCTATTAGTTTATTTAGCTCTCATTTAAATAATTAATTCCATGAGTCAGAGGCTCTCGATTATCTCCTTCTAACAGATGCGGAAACCCAGGTAAAATGTCCTTTGCCTCTGCAAGTCATGCTTGGAGCCCCTCTGCTCTGTTGCCTTATACTTCAGATTTTTAAACCTGAAATTATTCTGTTCATAAAAAGGAAGGTCATACGAAATGGTTTTAACAGCTTACTTCTATTTTTTTTTTAAAGATTTTATTTATTTGACAGACAGAGATCACAAATAGGCAGAGAGGCAGGCAGAGAGAGAGAGGAGGAAGCAGACTCCCTGCTGAGCAGAGAGCCCAATGCGGTACTGGATCCCAGGACCCTGAGATCATGACCTGAGCTGAAGGCAGAGGCTTAACCCACTGAGCCACCCAGGCGCCCCAGCTTACTTCTATTTTAAGTTAAACTTTTTATGACAGTCTCGCGTGCTAAGCCTGTTATAAATGCTCTACACAGATAGGAATTCATCGAATCTTTGGTCAGGTCCTGAGTGGTAGGGAGCATTAGTATTCCCATTGTATGGAAAAGGAAATTGAGACAAAGAGAGGCTAAGGAGCTTGCCCAGTGTCCCCCAGCTAGTTGGTACAGAGTAGGAATATAGGGCAGTGGGGGTGAGGGGGATGCAATATGCCAACTGTTGCAATTATTTTAGCTTTCTAGTCCTGCCACTGCTATTTGTCTTTGAACAAATTGTCCCATCTTTCTGATTCTTAGCAATCTCATTTATCAATAGAGGGGAGGGACTCCATGATCTCTAAGATCGCTTCAAATAATCCTATTGATTTGGATACCACAAACCCTGTCAAGTCGCATGGAGAAAAACATTGTTTATGCCAGCCGGAAGAATTAGACACAGATTCCAGCTTTTAAACTAGCTGTGCACCCTAACACTTCTCTGCGAGTCTCTAAGAACAGTTTTTGGGAAAGGATCTAGCAGGAAGCTAAGAAGGTAAGAAAGATTCTGATGGTCTCTAGAAATGCCAATTTCAGTTCTGCATCTGCCAACAGGTCTAGCTAATCCTCAAAACCCTGTATAAATCCTGGCCCGCTATGCAAGATAATGGAGAAGAGAAACTAGAGAAATCAGAAATTTGGGGGAAGTATGATAAAACAACAGAGACCAATGAAATTTAAGACTACCTGGAGGTATCATTACACTAGCTTGTCCCTCTTACTAGCGCAAACTCACTTTTGCTCTATAGAAGAGCGAGATAAATTAATCCACAGCTTTCAAGTAAGTTAATAGCTTAATGCAGATCCAATGTGGAAATAAATTAGGTCCTTTTAAACTGATTACAGCATGTCACACTAAATGGTAGATTACAAAATATACTCACTTTGCAGTTGTATGTACAAATATGATTATATCCAGGACAAAACAAATACCCCGAAATGAAGTAAAGCTTCTAGAGCTGAAGGCAATCAGGGAGATTATATTATCCACCAGAGGCCCAGAGGGATTATGTGATTTGCCTAAGGTCATGTAGATAGTAAGTGGATATTCCAGGTTTTAGCCAGGCTTTCTTGAGCTCAAGTTGAAGGAAGGGTTATTCCGCAGCCTGCATGCAGACAACTTATTATAATGATAATAATAATTACAATAGCCATTTACTGAGTTCACTGAGCCAGGTACTCTGCTCCCCTTTGTACATAGAATCCCTTGCCCACCCACTCATATCTCTATGAGGTCTGTCTAGTTTTCCCCGTTTTATAGATCAAATCACTGAGACTGCATTTGTGACTGTTCTATGTTACACAGCTAGCAAATACTGAGGGGGGGGGGGGTGTCTAGCTTCAGCCCTGAATCTGCACTCTTCCCACTGGACTCACTGCTTCATCCATGGGGACTGACATGACCACATCTTTGGCTGGTTTTCCTTTAAAATCAGTATTTGAGCGTCCTACAATGATAGCCTTATGCCCAAATGGTCAAAAGAAAGTAATAGCACCCTCGAGGTTCTTAGCCCTCACATTCAAAGGAAGAGGGGATCAGAACGTACCTTCTTTACTGTTCTTGAAGAGTAACTAATTGACTTTCAGTAAAACTAAGTGTGTAACCCATCTACCAAATTATTAAAACATTACCTTTTCAGCCTATGTAGGCCATGGATTCCAGATCATGAACTTAAAATCAAAACCAAGTAAGTCAAATCCAAGAGGATGAAAAGGGGCCATTAAGCCTGGTGCTCTATAAATTAATACTTTGAGGTAAACTTAGAAGTATTATAGAAAATTACTATTTATTTGATGTTTCATTCTATTTGAAAGAGAAATTCCCAAATGTTCAATACTACCCTATGTTTAAAAGTTAAAAATCTTCTGTAAATGGATAGAGTCATGATAGCACTGAGCACGTTGGGGGAGGACAGCTACAATCATAGTATAGTGTCATAGCATAATATTTTAGATTTACCAGCTGAACTGTTAAATGTTTGATGTGTATTAGAGGCATTAGTTCCAAGGCAAAATGAAGCGATATTATGTGTAACTGTTTGTTTGGAAACTTCTTTTATTAAAAAAAAAGTTTTTTTTAATAATGCTATTTGCAACACAGGTGTGATAATACTCAATATTGTGTACTTGATATAGTGAATTTAGGAATGTAACAATCCATCTAGATGTTGCCCATCCCCTCCTCCATTAGACACCCTAGTAGCAAAATGTAAATACCCTTTTAAAAAATAAAGAGGCCTTTGAGCTGTTGGAGCAGAATAGGGCGGGGCAAGGGAAAGTGCTCTTTCCTGACAGACTCTTGCTTCTGGCTTTGACTTCATTGAGTAAGGGCAGTTCTCAAAGAACTTCGACAAATCCTTCCATGCTCCACAAAAGCACAAGAGAAGGAAAGCTTGTCATTCACAAGCAGCTATGGACAAAACCAGAGGCACAGGACAGGGTTAGGAAAATGAGGGGGAGGAAAAAGTTGGAGTAAAGTGCACAGTTACTGTCAAAAAAATATATTATTTTGATCCTAAGAAAATTAAGAGAATTTCATCTAATGAACTAGATTGCTGACCTTTTAATACATTTGGTTTTCATGGAACATACAATCACCATCGGACATAAAAGACTAGTTTGCTTTTTAAAAAAAATTGCTTGGAGTTATCTACAGGAATCTTGTGAACGCATTTCAGGGATAACATTCTGCAGCTCTTTGGGTATTGGATGATTTCCTCGGGTAAGTCCACAAGGAAATAGGGAAATGTTAAATTCACGGATTCAAGTGGGCATACCCCCAATCCTCTGATTCCTTTGCCCACCACTACCGCCCTCCCCTTGCTCCTTCTTTTCCTAAATGCCAGTACTTTCCAGTTCTCCATCCTCTACCCCTATGGCATGAGACCGGGAAATCATGAAGAGTTTCTCCTTGTTTGTAAACTGCCTCTGCACCGGCTGAGGTGACTGGCCCGCGGGTGGCCCTTGGCTGGGATCCTCGGGGGGCCTCTGCTGCGCCCCCGGGGCCGTGGGGACCTCACAGTCTGGACTTTTACTGGCTACTGCTTCCACAACCGACTCCAAAGAGGTGCCAGCCTCCCGCAGTGGGGTGTAGCCCTTATTGCAGCAGGATGGGTCATCGGACTGGGAGCTCGGCGAGTCCGGCCTGGCAGGGGGCGAGTCCTCCAGCCGCAGGGACCGGGAGGGGGAGGCAGCTTTGGCCAGAAGGCTCGAGTCCAGCTCCGCGCTGCCCGGGGAGGGCGGGGGCTCAGGGGACATTGGCGCCCTGTAGTCCGGGAGCCCGCTGGTGCTGCGGCGCCGCAGGGCCGCATACCTGCCGGTCCTGGGCAGGCGGCCACCCTGCCCCCTGGCGGTGTGCGCCGCCGCCGCGCCCTCGGGCTCCTCCAGCTCTCTGGGCGCCCAGCGCGAGCCGCCCGGGGCACCACGGAGGTCGGTCAAGCTCAGGTCGAGCTCGCCCCGCGGAATCTCTCGGGAGCCACGTTCCCCAGGCGGCCTCTGCCAGCTGCAGCTCGCGCCTTCCGCGTCCCCGTCCCCATCCCCGGCGCCATCCCCGTCCCCGTCGCGGTCCCCTTGCAAGGGTAGCAGCGCGAAGGCGCTCACCGAGGAGCCCACGAGGGAGCTGGCGGTGCTCTGGCGCCCCCAGCTCTCGGGTGGGCTGCAGGGCGCCGGGCTGCCGCTGCTGCTGGCGGCCGCGGTGGCGGCGGCGGCAGCGGCCACCGCGGCGGCGGCAGCGGCGGCGGCCCGGCGACGGCTGGCCACGCCCGAGCGCTCGCGGTAGATGCTGTACACGGCCTCCGCCAGGCTCGGGGGCTCCCGCGGGCAGCGCGGGGACGAGGCCAGGTCCGGCGGGGACGCGGCGCCCTTGGCCCCGCCGCCGCCCCCGCCCAGCGCGGCGGGGTGGGGCCAGGAGCCCCTGGCCAGCATCGCCCCCGCCCCGAAGGCGTCCCCCGCGCTGCCGCCGCAGCTCCCGGGCTTCAGCTCCAGGCCCCGCGACTGCACGTAGCTGAGGAAGCCGTTGAGCGGCGGGGCCCCGGTGGGCGCCGAAGCGGGGGCGGAGGACGAGGAGGCGGCGGCAGCGGCGGCAGCCGCGGCGGCAGCCAGGTCTTTGGCGCGGAGACTGTGCACGTCGATGACGGTGGAGTAGAGGTCCCGCAGGTTGATGATCTTGGTCTTCTTGTCTCGGTTCTCGTGGAGCACCGCGTTGGCGCAGATGAAGAGGAAGATGCCGATGCCCATGATGAGGGGCCCGAAGACCTTGAGTTTGTCAGAGTGCAGGTACCCGGAGAAGATGCGGAAGAAGAAACCCACAGACGTGGAAGAGGACGAAGGGCCGGCGGACCGCGCGGGAGGTGTGCTCCGGGGCGCGCCCACCAAACTCGAGTTGACACCCCCCGGTGTCCCCAGGTGGTTCCTGGACCGGTTTTTGCTGCCACTGCCGCTGCTATTGGCCGTGGTCGGGGCGCGGTGGCCGCTGCCTGCGGGTGGCAGCTGCTTACCCCCTTCCCTGTTGGTCCCGTTGGCCTTGGGCCAGTAGCCCACGACCGCCATGGCTATGCCCACCAGCAACACCAGGATCCCGCAGAGGGCAATGAGCCCCGAGATGGAGCATAGCTTTAGCTTGCCTTTCACCACCACCACATCGTTCTTGCGCCTTTTCTTGGCTTTCCGCTTGCGCTTGGGGACCTGGGTTGGGGGGCGGAGGGGATCCTGCTTTCTGGCGGAAATCCTCAGGAGGCCGCCGGTGGCTATCATGGTGAGCCAGAGCCCTGCGGGGCTAGTCTCTGTGGCAGAGGCTTGTGTAGTGGGGGCGCCAGCTGTCCACTAGCTGCTCCGCCACCTCCTCCTGCTGCAAAGCAGAGGAAGACAGTCAGAGGGTATAGGCTTGGCTGCAGCAACATCCCACGCTCTGCAAACGTCCCGCTCCCAGGTCCCACCACATGTGTGCCACCCCAGGGCTACCCACTAAGTGAGGTGCCGGCTGCAGGGACCAGGGGGGTGGGGTGGACGGATCAGGGCCCAGAAACGCTGTTGCAGTCTTTGATAGGAGGTCATAAAACAATTTGAGAGAACTCCTTCTCCCCCCCACCACCTTCCCACACACATTCTGTAGGTGATATTCCAGCATTGCTGATTTCAAATCCTCCCAGCTGGCAGCCGAAGGAGTGCTGACCATTAGTAGAAACCAAAGGTGGGGACTCAAAAGTGGTGGTTGAGGACTTTCCTGGCAAAAGCCTTTTTCCCTTTGTCCTATTCCTATGGGAATCAGAAGATTGCCCAAGGGAGCTGTACAGGAGGTTCAAGTCTCTAAGCAGAGGAATTTGTCAATGTTTAGCCCAAAGTCACCAAAACAGTCACAAAAGTTACTGTTTTATAATGACAAAAGCAATTTCCATCACTGGATGAAAATTAAAGGTCACATACTGGCAGGCAGACGGCTTATTTACTGCAGATAATTAATAGAGAGTTCATTTCGGGGAGAACACCAGAACTACATCAGTCTTCTGGCAATAAATCCCTTCACAAAGTTGTCTCCCACTTACTCCTGTTCCTACAGCTAAAGGCAAGCAGCATTTCCCCTCATCTCTCTTTTGCAACATCTGGACAGCTTCTTGGGGTGGAATATTTAGTTTTAGGTAACTGGTTATGTAACTGAGCTCTTCCTTCTGGCCTCCTCTCCTCCCTCAGAGGAACTCCCTTAAAGGTATCCTGTGCTAAATCTCATCAGGGACTTTGAGAAGTCCCCTAGAATCTCTAAAAGAAAGATCTTCCCCACCTCCTTCTGTAGAAAAATTACAATCTTAAAAGAAAAGGGGGGGAAAAAGCCACTCTACCATAAGAGCTTTCTGACCCCTTATTAATGTGCCAAAAGCACTCTTCAGAATCCTCATATTCAAATGAGAAGGCAATTAACTAGGTATAGCAGTCTACATAATAATCATGATTTGTAGAATGACATCTCCCCCAAGTGAGAGCTTGTTTTCTTCATCTTTCTCTCATGAGGTCATTTTTAGAAAGGGAGGGTGGCAACAATCAATGCACTATCCTATAGGAAGTTTAGTCGTTTATAATAAAGCCCTGTAGGTAAATGCACAGATGCGTCTTTGTTAATATCTGTGAGCTTCTAAAAATTTCAATCCTGCTGGATCCCCAGAGTAAAACATTTTCTGTTCCATTGGTTGTGTTCCCTCCTATAATAGAGATGCTAAAATTAAGGGCATTGTATGAATTTGAAAGGCTCAGATATCACTCACAAGCCTTTTGGTATTTTATCCTTTCTGAAATAATTCATGTTTTAGAATAAATTACCCTTTGAAAATGTGGGATTACTTAGGAAGAATTTTGCTTTTAATTGGTGCCTGGGTAAAGAGCTTTGGCCCTTGATCCCCTCCATTATATTAATATAGGCAGAATCTTTTCTCCGCTGGTGGCAAAGCAGAGAGTAATCAGTTCTTTACAATGTTTGCGAGTCAATGTCTCCTTGGAACTTAGTTGGTTTTCAGTAAAGAGAAATACGAGGTAGGTTAGAGAGGGGTTAGTAGAGAGAATACATCTATAAGCCTTTAAAATTTTGTTTCAAGAAGAGGCTGCACCAGTAAGTACAAACAGATTGTAAAAAAAAAAAAAAAAAAAAAAAAAAAAAAAAAAAAAATGTAGCTACTGTTCATCTGTCATCCCCCAAAATAAGCACATTTTTGTGTAGTTGTAACACAGAGACTGCTGTTTTAAGTGATCCCTAGACTGTAGTATCTTTAATGCAATAATCTGGAGATCTGCAGTCATTTTAAGGATTCAGGAGCCAGACATTTTAGAAAGAAACCTAGACTCAGTTGGCCGGGTAGCTCTCCCAGAAGAGAGAAGGGCTAACATTTTCTTGGGCACTGATAAGGTACACCAGAGTGCTGAGCATCTTTGGGAAAGAAGGCACTCACATGTATGTCTCCTCAGTAAGACAGCCTTGGCTCTGGGTAGACAGCACATCAGGAAAACTGGAATGGATTTCAACAATCGTTTACAGATCTTAAAATTAGTTTAATAGCTAGTAATTAACTCCCTAGTTTATTATTCTTTCAGCTCCCTTTAAGGCTGAACTCCTTTATAATGTATTGTCATCTGACCTGAAATACTGACAAAAGTCAGATGGCAAAGAAGACCCACCTTTGAGGCTTTTCTTTATACATAATGAAGGGAAACAAACTTGGCAGTCGAGGTTGGCTGCCCTCGCAATTTACTGCCTGGTGCCGGTCTTTCCGTGGTTAAGGAATGGAGGATGGGGGAAGCAAAGGAGGGATGTCTAAAAATACAACTGCTTCCAAGAGAGACATTCAAGTTCTCGGCTCATGATGGATTAAGCCCCAACTCGGCGTCTGAGGCTCCCAGCCCACAGGCTGGGAGCGCCCTGCCCTGCCCGGGACTCAGTGCAGGTCCTCGACCCCCCACTCCCTAATGGGCAGGACAGCGAACCCCTTGCCCTGCTATTTGGTCTGCTTATTTATGTTGGAGTCACATGAGTGCAGCAGCTGGGAGTCCGCCTCTGGAAAGAACACAGGCAGGAGCGAAGTGAGGGCAATCCTGAGCTCGCTTTTCCTGGGCAGCGCATCCCATGCAGCCCGCCCAGGAAAACGACGCTGCCGGAGCTGCAGCAGCCCGGGGGACCCGGGCTCGGGGCCGCAGGGCTGGGGAGGGCCAGCTCGGGGGCCGAGTACTCACAGAATTGCTCAAAATGGCAGCACTATAAGCAAACAATATCGCTCACTTACCGGGGAAGGCTGGGGCAGCTCCGGGGCGGCGAACGGGCGCTCGGGCGACACAAAGGAACCATGGAGAAACTTTTTCAGTCCGAGCCGACGGCGGGGCGCAGGGACAGCGCCTCGGGGCCCACCAGGAGAGCGCGGCTCAGCAGCCCAGCGGGGGCGAGCGCCCGCCCCAGGTTCGCAGCCCCCTCCGCGGCTGTGGCGGGAGCCATTTCCAAGAGTTTCCAAGAAGTGTCAGGTCCTCCGCTGCCCGCATCCTGCCTCGGAGCCGACCTCCCCGCCGCCGCTCCTCCTGCGCCTCCCCGCGAGCCCTGCCGCGGCGCTCCCGGGCCGGCCCCAGCGCCTCTTTTGTGCGGCTGCGGCGCGCCGGGCTCCGCCGGGTGGAGTTGAGCCCGCGGTGGCGGCGGCGGCGGCAGCGGCTGGCGCGGCTCGGGGCGGCCGGACTCGCGGCTGTTGCTAAGAGACCGGAGCCATGACACAGGGAAATTGCGGCAGGATGGCAGTCGGTACCCGGCCCGACTCTGCTGCTCGGGGGCGCACCCGCCCCCCGCCCCGCCCCCCGCCTCCTCCACGGCGCTGC